>NW_015387604.1:295142-301731 GCF_001527695.2 Protobothrops mucrosquamatus
CATGTGATCTTGATTCTATCCCTCTGTTAATGCAGCCTAGCACTGTGTTGGCTTTTTTGGCAGCTGCAGCACACTGCTGGCTCATATTTAAATGATTGTCCACTAGGACTCCGAGATCCCTCTCACAGTTACTACTATTGAGCAAGGTACCCCCTATACTATACCTGTACATTTGGTTTTTCTTGCCTAAATGTAGAACTTTACTTTTTTCACCATTGAATTTCATTTTGTTAGATCGCGCCCAGTGTTCATGTCTGTCCAGATCCTCCTGTATCCTAAGCCTGTCTTCTGGAGTGTTGGCTATTCCTGCCAGCTTGGTGTCATCTGCAAATTTGATGAGTTCCCCATCTATCCCCTTGTCCAGATCGTTGATGAAGATGTTGAAGAGCACTGGGCCCAGAACAGAGCCCTGGGGCACCCCACTACACACTTCCCTCCATGTAGATGTGGTTCCATTGAGGACCACATGCTGAGTACGGCCGGTCAGCCAGCTACGGATCCATCTGGTGGTGATGCTGTCTAACCCGCATTTTTCTATCTTATCAAGTAGTAGGTTGTGATCTACTTTGTCAAATGCCTTACTGAAGTCCAAGTAAATTATATCCACAGCATTCCCCTGATCCACTAATTTTGTCACTTGGTCAAAGAATGCAATAAGATTGGTCTGGCATGATCTGTTTTTGACAAACCCATGTTGGCTTTTAGTAATGACTTTCTTTGCCTGTAGGTGTTCACTGATTCGTTGTTTGATTATCTTTTCCAGAATCTTCCCAGGTATTGAGGTCAGGCTGATAGGTCTGTAATTTCCTGGATCCATTTTTTTTCCTTTTTTGAAGATGGGAACTACATCAACTCTTTTCCAGTCCTCTGGTAGTTCCCCAGTGCTCCAGGATCTTTGAAAAATGAAAAATGAAAAGAAAAATCTTTTCTTAGGAATTCACATGCCTTAGGGGTTCAGGTATCCAGGAATGCCACAACCTTCTGAAATAATGTTTGCACAATGAGGGTAGAATTATTGTACTCATAGCAGTTTGACAGCATGCAAATGCAAGTAGATAAATAGGTACCACTTCGGAGGGAAGGTGACAGCGTTCTGTGCGCCTCAGCCAGTGGTGGGATTCACACAGTTTGCACCAGTTTGGCAGAACAGGTAGCTAATTTTTTGTTGCGCAGGCCCAGAATGGAGTTTCTGAAGCGGCATCCACAACAGAACTGGTTGCTCACATATTTGAATCCCACCACTGGCTTCAGCTTATAGTCATGCTGTCCACGGCAGCCTCTTTGGACAACTGCCAGGTCCCTTGGCTAAAAACAGAGATGAGCATCACCCCCTAAAGCCAGACACGATTGGACAATGAAAACCTTTACATTTACTTTCATATATACTGTACTCTGGCTACTTACACCAAGATTTCCTTCTTTGAAAACAAACTGAGAATAACTTATTTTCATCACATTGGATGAAAAAGGGGGGGGAAATGTGGGGAAAATATTTGCATTAATTTTACAGGTGAGTTACAGCTCAAGCTCAGTGGTTTACAAGACGGTGTTGGCCTATTTCATGGAATCCACTTCTCATCATTGCTGCGTTGACAAGACTGCATGTGTACAAAAGAAATTCTTCACGTTTCAGGGAATTCTAGGATAAATTCAGAAAGTACATCTTCATACAAGCATCATGTTGTTTATGTGGATTACTAATCATGCCAGGCAAATTTAAGAGTACCTTCTTGAATATATCCATTTCCCACTGTTGTTCTTTGCTAGAAAAGGTTCCTTATTCTGCAGAATTAACTGCTATTACTGCTCTTCTCAATAAACATTCCACAATAAGCTCTAAACGAATCCCAGGGAACCTGAGAACAAGAGTTAAAAAACTATCCTCTGTGAGATTTTTTAATAAGCCTATTAGAATCTCCACCTTAATTATCTCCTGGAGGAATTTTATTTGTGAGGAAAGTTCCACTGCTCAGTTACAACAATGGTAAATACAAATGGTTGGGTTTTGGTGAGGAGAAAGTAGTAGTAGTAACTCTAGCATTAACCTTGACTCAGAACTACTCCATGATTGTAGCATTAGTCCACTATGGGGTGGTTTACTTATAAATTCAAATTCTGTGGATGTGATGTTATCATACTATCAAATTTGAATGTTTTCATTATACAGATAGTCCTCAACTTACAACAGTTCATTTAGTGACCATTCAAAGTTACAATGGCACTAAAAAAGTGACTTATGACCATTTTTCACGCTTTCAACCATTGCAGCATCCCCGTGGTCACCTGATCAAAATTCAGATGCTTGGGAATTAGTTCGTATTTGTGATGGTTGTAGTGTCCTGGGCTCATGTGATCAGCTTTTGTGACCTTCTGACAAAGTTAATGGGGAAACCAGATTCACTTTAACAACTGTTGTTACGAACTTAATTACAATGTTTCCCTTAACAACAGTGGCAAGAAAAGTCGTAAAATGGAGGCAAAACTCACTTAAGAAATGTTTCACTTAGCAACATAAATTTTGGGCTAAAATTGTGGATGTAAGTCAAGGACTACCTCTACTGTAAATGTTTCATGTAAACAAGTTTATACGGTATTGCTAAATGTTAATGTCAGTTCACACAAATCTAATTTTATTTTATTTTTTTTAGTGTTGCCTCTGTGCACCAGTCACAAACGAACTGTAATACTTCACCCAAGAGTGGCAGAACACCCTTGATTTAAATCAGTTTACAGAGTTTATGATGCTGTGTGAACTATAGGGAAAAAAGTTTTTAAAAAAGCCCTTGAAAGTCAGTAGTTATGGATCTACTCTGGTGGCACTCTTCAGAGTAGTCTTTAGACATGAGCTTGAGTAAGCAAGAGAAATCATGGAGATGGCTGAGGAGGAAGATTCAGATCTTGCACAGATGAGTGCCGACTGAAACTTGCTTGTGATTGATCTTATTCAGGGTGAGGACAGAACAGAGATTGTTCTCAATGACTCCATGACTCAAAGTTATTGCAAGCTGTGCTAACTCCTACTGCAGAGTCAACAGGTCTAAACTAGACTGATCCAACAATGTTATTTCTAGGAGGTGAAGTCAATGAAGCCAATGGACACTTCACATGCCTGAGGTATGATTCAAAGTGCATTTGAACGTTGTCACAACTTCCATGTCAGTGTCACTGATCTCTGCTATGCTTTCATCAGTTGAATTTGCTATGTAGATTCAAGTCATCTGCCTAGTTCAGGGGTAGGCAACCTTGGCTCTTTTATGACTCGTGGACTTCAACTCCCAGAATTCCTGAATTCTGGGAGTTGAAGTCCACAAGTCATAAAAGAGCCAAGGTTGCCTACTCCTGCCTAGTTGATCTGAACTTCCTTCATTGTCTTTGCCATGCATTTTTAAGTGCATTTATCAGCTGCTAGGATCCATCTCCAGACTGGAACTGCCTGAAACTTAGTTGTTAAGAATTGAGGGCATGAGGAACGTTCAAGGTTTTACAATATATTTTTCTTGCTTGGCATACCACACACTGCAACGATTGGAGGCCTGCACCTTTGGGACCTCAATGTGATGTTATCAAATGCATTATAAAATGAAGATGGAAAGTATATTTTAAACTGGTTTTTTTTTCCCACAGGTAAAATCCACAGAAAATAAGTTCTTGAATATATCTTCATTTGTATTCTTAATTCCCAAGGACTACCGGCAACAGCCGTCAAGTTGTTATAGCTGATGGTTAGGCAAACTCATTATGGAGGAAGCCTTGGACTTTCTTGGACAGGTTCATTTATAATGCTCAAACAGAGTGACCTTCCGGTTTCACTTAATGGCCCCAGAATTGTGGCAAATGTGACCTGACATTTTCATATGGGTGAGCTATTGAATTATACCTGGGAATACAATAGCATAATTTTGTTTCAGAGCCTAAGTGAAACTGATAGTCCAGCAGATTAAGATGTAAAATTCCTGTGGAAAATTAAGTTATTTATAATCTGATGCATATATCCTTGCTTTTTCTGCCGCATAATAAAATTATTGTGTACGGTAGAATAGCTGAGTTCACTGAGGAGGCTGACACCATGTTGTACGGAAGTCAGAAACTTCAGAGGGCACTTGTCGTGACTTCCAATCTTTTCAATTTTGTCAAGACAACAATAAAACAAAACAAAACAAAATCTCCTCCTCTGACATCTATATCTGTAGCAATTATAAATGTATTCTGTTAAAAGAACACACAAATATGCTTGGTGCGTTTAATGAGCACAATCATTTATCATTATGGAGAAGTAATTCAACAATATTTACATGGAACAAACTGATTCAACAATACTGTACAGGTGGAACAAGATATATACTGCTACATATACCCTATATTTTGTAACACAGTCTTACCCCTCTAACTTGAGTTTTGCTTGTGTTGTAGTTTTGATTATTGACCAAATTTTATAGGATGCTCAATGGAACCTAGAGATGGTTAATCAAAGACTAAGAACTGGGAGGTATCTAGGATACAGATTACTGAGTCTTGATTGGGAAAACAAAAGAGTTTAACGTTTGCTTATTTATTTTAGACTTCATTAGATGGTGCCATTCTAGTTGGATTCTTATTCTAATGTGCAAATCTTATTATCACAACTGGTTGATTCTACTTTCTTCAGTGAACATATGGAACATTTTGATTCCTATGTCATTTTTTAAAAAATTTCCTTTAGAAGCGTGTGTGTGATTTTGTTTTTTCAGTTTAATTAAAGGAGCTTCGGAATGTCTGAAAGCTCATTACTTCTTTTTGATTATTTGTTGCACCAGGATGATTTTCTATCTCCACAAGCACAATTGCAAAATAAACGCTTACGGTGCAAATACACATCATAAAAAGTTGAGGGTGAAAGAAGAAAGCAAAGGGGGAAAAAACATGTGTGAGTGTATATGTATATCAAGCACCAACTCCTCTCATTGTTTTTTTTTACTGAGAATTGCCCACTTGCAAGCCAATTAATTCCAGGAGAAACAGCTATTGGGAATGACTCTGAGCATTTGGTATGTAACATGCAGCTTGGTCCTAAAGGAAACATATTCTTCTGGGTGGAGCTAAACAAATGAGCAGCTGGATAATGCAGTTATATAAAATAATTTCATTGCTCTCTATGGAGATTTAAAATTTAATTCAATGGCATACAAAAAGAAAGCAAGTTTAAAACAGGGCAATAAGAAACAATTATTCACACGAACATACGCATATACATTTTCTATCGCATCCTTGCAGAATCTCGGCAAAGGTTTAACCTGTAAGAGCCGTGGTGGCGCAGTGGTTAGAATGCAGTATTGCAGGCTAACTCTGCTGACTGCCAGCAGTTCGATTCTCACCAGCTCAAGGTTGACTCAGCTTTCCATCTTTCCAAGGATCCAGATTGTTGGGGGGCCATATGCTGACTCTGTAAACCATTTAGAGAGGGCTGTAAAGCATTGTGAAATGGTACATAAGTACCAAATGCTATTGCTAACATACACCCACATAGCTGAGCAGATGACAGGTGAATATTAGAGGGTAAATTATTCATTCATTCACTCACTCACTCACTCACTCACTCACTCACTCACTTACATACTTACACCTTCAAGTAACTGTTGATTTCTGGAGACTGCCTGGACAACTACCCTGCAGTTTTCTTGGTAGCTTGACATCACCTTTTTTTTTCCAGGGTTGAGAGAGTGTGACTGGCTCAAGGTCACCCAGATGGCTTTATGCTGTAAGAGGGATTAGAACTCACAGTCTGCTATCTTAAAATCATTATACTACAACTGGCTCTCATATTAGAGGGCGATGCCACCTTTAAACGAAACCAACCAACCAACAACACGATTCCTGGAGAGCTTCCTCCTAATCTTCAAAGAATACTTAAGAACAGGATTTTTGTCGTGACTCAAGAAAACAGGCAGCTTTGAATCACCTAGCAGTTATTCAGCAGAATGAAGGTATCATTCAACTCCCCCTCCCCCACACCCATGCACTGAATATACACATAAAGGTCTCATTGGAATATATAGCTTTGCTCCTCACTGCCAATATAACTGGCATTCTTGTCCACTTAAGTGACAGGATCTTCTTGCATAGAGGATCTCTACAAATGGTTCTGGCGAGCAGACACATTGGCATGGCCTCAAAAACATCTCTTAATCTATAAATATTAAAATGATTAGCATTTAAAAAAAACAGTTGCTATATTCTATTAAAACCCTACCCCAATGCTCTGCAGATGAGGATGGTTTTCAGCCTCCTCAAGGACAAAACAAATCAAGATGCACATGATCTCAGAGGGTAAGTGGCTCCAAAATTAGCAGGCAATTGCTGAGAATAATATTTATCCGATCCTCACTTTTTCCGATGTCTCTAAGGAAGGTACTTGCAGCAGTCTCTCCTAGTCAGATCATGGGGTGGAGAGATTCCACCTGCACAAAACAGCCCTGAATATAACAAGGTCTCAGGGCATATAGGGCTTAATGAGATTTCTTGACATTGATTCGGAAGTTTACTGGTAACGGCACAATTCTCCCAAAATTTTGAGCAAATTTACTTTGCTCAAGAGGCTAGCAGCCCACAGATG
>NW_015387604.1:302831-304962 GCF_001527695.2 Protobothrops mucrosquamatus
GGGTTAAAAATGGTAAAATTACTAAAATCTTTAAAAGGTGAGCTAATCTCAAAAGATGTAGAGTGGGAGCACCAAATCTCAGGAAATTAGACCTCTTGAGAGATCACAGTACTTTTTATTTAAATATATCTATTTAATTTGGGGATTGTGTCCATCCCTCAAGCAACATTACATAAGCCATAGTGCTTGACTGCCAACTGACGTGATGATAATGTAGAAAAAGGGGCAAAAAATGTCTACGCTCCGTGCTTGCATTTTGCAGAGGGAAAAAAAAAGAGGGACTCTCGGTCATGTGCAACATATCTGTAATTGCTTCATTATGTTTTTATGGAGCACCTGAATTAGTTGGCAACAACTTAATTAAAACACTGCATGCTTTATAGTTAACAGAAATGCAAAGAGAAAGTGAGAAGTACAGATTCTTTAGCGCATCTTTCAGATAACCTCTTTCCCCTGTGTGCATTTAAAGCCAGCATAAAGCCAGCAGATTAATAAGGCACTAAAATGTTTGAGCAATGCTGTTGGAATTTCAAATGGTGGTGGATGAGGGCTCCCAATTTTTCCCTCCTCGTCCTCCTGCTTCCCACAATAAACTTCTCCTACTGTGGCCATCACCCTTTTAATGAAGACCTGGGCTCAATCTCTTGTGGGCACTGGGTGGCCTGCTTAGGTAATAAAGTTGTGTGTGTAAATTAGAATGCTAAAAATGAACACTGGCCGTCCTCTGCTTTACCAAAAAAAAAAAAAAAAAAAAGGTAAATGATCCTAACCTCATTTTGTTCTTATTGCTTTCAATACATTCATAGCAAATGAGATTATATAGTTTCTTTCTTTCTTTCTTTCTTTCTTTCTTTCTTTCTTTCTTTCTTTCTTTCTTTCTTTCTTTCTTTCTTTCCTTCCTTCCTTCCTTCCTTTTTTTCTTTCCTTCTTTCTTTCTTTCTCTTTCTTTCTTTCTTTCTTTATTTCCTTCCTTCTTTCTTTCTTTCTTTCTTTCTTTCTTTCTTTCTTTCTCTCTCTTTCTTTCTCTTTCTTTCTTTCCTTCTTTTCTTTCTTTCTTTCTTTCCCTCCTTCCTTCTTCCTTCATTCCTTCCTTCCTTCTTTTTTTCTTTCCTTCCTTCCTTCCTTCCTTTCTTTTTTCCTTCCTTCCTTCCTTCCTTCCTTCCTTTCTTTTTTTCTTTCCTTCTTTCTTTCTTTCTCTCTCTCTTTCTTTCTTTCTTTCTTTCCACCTTCCTTCTCCCTCCCTCCCTCCCTCCTTCCCTCCCTCCCTCCCTCCCTCCCTCCCTCCCTTCCTTCCTTTCTTTCTTTCTTTCTTTCTTTCTTTCTTTCTTTCTTTCTTTCTTTCTTTCTTTCATCTCATTTATACTGAGGCCTACCTTTTTAATTTAACAAGAATGATATGGCAAACGAACCAACAGTAATACATAATAATTAATAATAATAAATACACTTGTACCGCCTTAGAAAATGTGTGTATTGACCAAATTGCCATCTATCATGTGCACAAGGCCCCACTGCTTGTATCTCCACCTATATACTATCCCAATTACAACATCATAGGTTCTTGGGAAGAACTTGATATGTATGAAGGTCAACACCAGCTAAAGAACTGCAGCTGTGATTTCAGATTTTTATGTCCATCATCATCATCCCTGGAAGAATCTAAAGGACTGTAAAGAAGATGCATTGAAGCTACTAACTATACAGGGGTAGGCAACCTTGGCTCTTTTATGACTCGTGGACTTTAACTCCCAGAATTCCTGAAGAATGCAGTGGCCTGGACAGTTTTGGAGGGCCCTAGGGTGGCCCTCCACTGGTGTTACATAAGTTGCACTGCCTGTCAATCTACTTCTGCAAAAATCCAGGATAACTGCAGAACTATCTCTCCCCAATGGGATTGACCTTCCCCACTCCTGCTGGTAGTAGGGCCTGCTGCAGACCCCATCAGCCCAGGAATTTTGGCTGATGGGATCCAGGAGAAGTTATTTTACTCCAACTTTGGAACATCTTGCCACAAGAAGTGAGAAGCACCCATCACCATCACCTTTTTAGGCTTCAGGAAAAGTTTTAAGACTTGGCTATGCCAGTTGGCATCCAGAACTGAAGGACAAGCTGTTGGCTGGAGGTGGCTGAT
>NW_015387604.1:308029-309215 GCF_001527695.2 Protobothrops mucrosquamatus
TGATGCAATAATAGAGAAGGCACCACCACCTCACCAAACCCAGGGGTTTTTTTTTAGTTTATTTGAAGTTTTATATCCTGCAACAACACCTTTAACACCCTCAAGCAAACTCTGCCCATCCCAAGTTCCTGGGACAGACTCGTTAAGTATATAAAAATGCCAAATTTAGTCTAAACTTCTGGCTGACTCTGTGATCAATCATAATAATAATTTATAAAATTTTATGCTGCCCAATCCAAGTGACTCCAATGGTTTACAATTGTTAAAACTTTTAAAAACAAAAATACAGAAAGGATAAAGACAGCAGAAGACAAAGGGACAAGAAGGGCAGAGGGGAACAGAAAGGAAAAAGGGGCATCAGTCATCCTCTCCAAAGGCCTCCACAAAGACCTATATCTTTAAGGCCTTTTGAAATATCAGTGGGAAGGGAGTCATTTGAATTTTGGAGGGAACCTTATTCCAGAAGGCAGGTGCTACCTCAAAGAAGGCAGCGCCAGACACACGGCATTGTTTAATTAATGGAAACCAGAGCATGCCAACTCTTCCACATTGAACTATGGGAGACAAGCCATTCCACAAGTAACTAGGCTGTAAGTGAAACCAAACTTCTGTAAAATTCCACAGTGCCTTAACAAAGGGAAAAGCTCAGTTTTCCTTTCCTTTAGGGAGATATTTGTCTTTGTGGCATCACCAATAAAGACTTCACTCTCCCTCATCTCTACAGTCACTATTCAATATACTTTTGCTACCATCAGAAGCAAAAGTTCAGGAATGAATGTAAACACAGAGAGGTTAACAGAGGCCTAGTTGTGCAAGTTATGATTAGCGCAGGATTGCTGGTAGCAGGGCTGCCACAAAGAAGAGGGAGTCAAGCTATTCTCCAAAGTGCCTGAAGGCAGGACAAGAAGCAACTGGTGGAAACTAACCAAAGAGAGAAGCAACCTAGAACTAAGGAGAAACTTCCTGACAGTTAGAACAATTATTAACGGGGGACTTCCGGTGGCAGGCGATTTCGCTGGTCGCAGCTGTTTGCTGCCTCCCGCCTGTTTTGCGTAAAAGCCGGTTTGACAGCCAGCATCAGCTGTCAAACGGCTTGATACCTTTCCCCTGGGCATAAGGGGATAGGTGAGCTGCCCGGGGTAGGAGTTGAGTTCCCGAGTCGTCCTATATGGACGATGTAGGCGAG
>NW_015387604.1:311181-323844 GCF_001527695.2 Protobothrops mucrosquamatus
ATTATTATTATTATTATTATTATTATTATTATTATTATTATTATTATTATTATTATTATTATTATTATTATTATTATTACTAACTAGGATGAGTGGAAACACAAAAGCCAAATAATACTAAGTCAAGCCAAATTCAGAAAGGAATTTGGAGTTAGTACTTAAGGGTTCAGCTATATTTTCATATTAAGAGATTAAATGCACAGAAGCTCAAGGCCTCACACTCTGTATATTTGTTACTCTGCTTAATTGTTACTCTGTGTAATAACGCTCTATCCTTTTTGTGATGAGGAAGAGGAAGAGAGAGAGAGGAAAGGATAAGTTACCAAAACCAAACATTTCAATGCATGCAGACAGACTGGCCACTTCTGCACCCATTAGAAACAAGAAATGTATTGCCCAGAAGGACAAAAAAAGACAAAAATGACAATGGTTTGACATTTGCCAGTGCTACAATATAGGCATCAGCACCAATAGAAAAATACTCATGATTGTAAAAAACATTACAATAACTGTAAAGAAAATAATGTACCCTAAGTGTTTGCCACCCCCTTCCCCCTCTCTCCCTCTCTCAACTGGTTTTGTAGAATGGGTCATTCAGATTGAGGATTGCCCTCTGGAAATTAGGGTGCATGTAAATTACTCAACTTACATGGAAAGGGCCCACAGATTTTTGGCCCTGTAAAGAATGACATCAAATCACTACGTTACAGCATTTCAAATTCATTTGTAGAGATGTCATTCCTGCCTTCCATTAACACTAGCTATTTGAAACCCCTTTTTCTGTTGTGACTAAATATCAGGCTTGCATTTATATAATAACAACAAATCATGGCCTGACCCTACAGTAATTAAAAGTTGCTGAGGGCCTATCTAGACAAGAAAGAAAACACAAACTACAAAGAAACTCCTGCGGTGGGGAGGAGAAAACTCACGTGGAGTAGCCAGCAGAATTCCAAATGGTTCAGGTCTCTTTGGGGGATGAAGCTGACAGTTAGCAAATGAGAAGGCCTGTTGACAAATGTAAAGCATTACCTATTGGTCTCCACAAGCCAGACAAGCATAATAGTAAGCACTAGACATTTAAAACTTAAAAAAAGAGGAAGAGGAGAAATAGGATTGCAACCCAAGAAACCTTTGCCAGGAGGAAGAGGAGGAAAGAGATAGGAAAGAATGCTTGAACAGGAACACTCAACGGTCTTAATACAAGGGAAAGTACATACATACATGTGTGTGTTATGTATTATGTTATATATTCAAGATGGACAGTGATTAATATTTATATGTTACTTATATGTAAGGGTGTAGATCTATACATATGTTGTATATATTATGTTTAAATGTGTGCTATCTATGTGTACACTTTGAGAGCAAGCAACTAAATTTCATTTTAATGTGTGCCATTGTGCCCACAGTAAAAAATGACAATAAAGATTATCTATCTATCTATCTATCTATCTATCTATCTATCTATCTATCTATCTATCTATCTATCTATCTATCTATCTATCTATCTATCTATCTATCTATCTATCTATCTATCTATCTATCTATCTATCTATCTATCTATCTATCTATCTATGCTGCTGATAGGATTTATGTAGTATCTTTTTCCTCTATATTTCACACCCAGCCATGGAGACTGTAATGTCCATTGATTAAATCAATGTTTCTCAATGTTGGCTATTTTTAAGAGATGTAGACTTCAACTCCCAGAATTCCACATCTCTTATACTGGCCACATTATAAGAGGTGGGAAACACTGGATTAAATCATCTTATTTAGGCTAAATATAATTGTTATATTTTAAAGCCAACCCTATTCAATCATCTCCTTTTCCAGAATCAGCACATTTCCTGTTCTTTGGGGCTGTTTCCAGTTATTTACACTGACAGCTTCAAAGATTATAGCAAATAACACACCTTGTTAACACAGATCATTAATAAAGATCTCCATGGACATCTCATTTATTAACGCTTCAGAATAAGCTTCCTCAAATGTTTTGTTCAACTTTCCAGCTAAATACAGATTTTTCCACTCTTTGCTCCAAATGTGCACATAGATAGCATACAGAGACTTAACGACTTAAAGATTTCTTCTAAAAAAGTGATTCAGTGGAAAAATATTCTGCCATAAACAGAACAATCCACTTGTAATACACCTGTGAAGACAGCCAATTGTTCCTCCAAGTTCATTCAGATTTTTTTTTAAAAATCCAGTAATTTCAATGTGTTCAAAAGAACTTTATTCAGATGTTTAAGATGCAGAATCGGGTTTGTGATTCATGAGCACTTTAAACTTCCATTGATTTTGACAAAAGATATTTCAGCACGCAGATACTTCTGCAGAGTTAAGATGATCAATTCAGAATGGATTACAGTGGCCAATATTTTCCCATCTAATCAAAATTAATAATAATTAATGTTCACCATGGTGAGCTCATCTTAGAATGTTAATATGTTTCATTTTACCTCATGTTATAGAGTTCTGAGGAAAATGTAAGTCAGAAATACTTTAAAACATTATCTAAATAAGAAAGTGAACATTGCAAGCCACAGAATCCTTGAATCAAAGCCCGAGATGAAAAAATAATTCTGATTTTCTTAGCATCCATCCAAAAGGCAGACCCTATCATACCATTGCTACCTGTAATCAAGGCACATAATCATACCGTTCCTCATAATTAGTTGTAGCAGAAAGAGCCACAAACCTGCATGGAGAAGAAAAGGAGCAGATTTTGTCTCCCTATTATTCAATCAGATCCGGGCATTCATTTCACTGGGAATTGTAGACCAAGAAAAAAAAAATCCACCACATGTTCCAGTCTGGCTTCTCTTGCACTTCCATCTGTTCAGAGGCAAGATGTGAACACCATCTCTATTTATGTTTGCTTGAATATGACAACTGCTGTTGTTGTGATTTTGGACTCTGTTTGATTCCATTTTCCTTATCTCCCCATTGCCAACTTGGAGCCCGATGCATGTCGAGTGAGTTCCTGTATGGGATTGCAGGCTTGGGGTGTTTTCAACTTCACTTCATGTAATGGTGATGTAGGAGGGATCTCAGGAGAGAAGAAGAAGAGCCACATCCTAGACCAGGGTCTCCAAACTTGGCAACTTTAAGAGTTATGAACTACAACTTCCAGAATTCCTCAGCCAGCCATCCTCACTGAGGAATTCTGGGAACTGAAGTCCACAAGGCTTAAAGTTGCACACTTTTAAGACCCCTGGCCAACAACCATTATGCAAAAGCTGTTTCAGTCCACTGAAGCATCTCAGAAGGGACCCTCCCTTGTTTTCCAGAAAGTAAAGGAGGGAAAGGAGCTTTCAGATTTGCAGGATTTTATTAGGCTGACTTTACAATAAGGGTATGTGGGTTTTTGTGTAGGGCCTCAAAGTAGTGTATCTAGTGGTTCCCCTCTCCTATTTATCCCCACAATAGCCATCCTGTGAGATAAATTTGTTTGTTTATTTGTTTGTCAAATTTATAGAATTATAAGCTTAGAGGGGACTTTGGAGGCCTTTTAGACCAGGGCTTTTCAACCAGTGGTACGGGTACCACCTGTGGTACATTGGCACCTGGCAGGTGGTACGCGACCATCCTAGAAAAGTGGTAGCGGGGGAGGGGAATGAGCTGAACCGGTGGCAGCACCCCACAAGCCTGAGCGAGAGATGGCTGGAGCGTCAGGACTGTCAGGGCTCAGCGGAAGCACCAGGATCAGTGCCAGGGTCCAGCTGGAGCTCGGCGCTGATCCTGGCGCTTCTGCTGAGCCCAGAAGAAGCGCCGATCATCTGGAATGTTGCAGCATCTCCAGAGTCTTGTGATTTACATTCAGATGCTTGGCAACTGATTCATATTTATGATGGTCACAGTGTCCCAGGGTCATGTGAAGTGACCAAAACCTGCTGCAACCACCCAGCAGACGGGGAATAAAAACCAAACACCCCCCACCCCACCCCTGCTGCCAATCCTCAACAGAAATGCTCACAATGACCAAAAAAACGAAAAAAGTGATAAAGTATAGGTAGTCTTCAACTTACAACAGTTCGCTTAGTGACTGTTCGAAGTTACAATGGCACTGAAAAAAGTGCCCCCAAGCCACAGCCGAGCAAGACACGTACCTGCCCGCCCGGCGGTGCTCTTCCTCCTGTCCGAGGTTTTCATTGTTGTGAGCATTTCTGTTGAGGATTGGCAGCAGGGGTGGGGTGGGGGGTGTTTGGTTTTTATTCCCTGTCTGCTGGGTGGTTGCAGCAGGTTTTGGTCACTTCACATGACTCTGGGACACTGTGACCGTCATAAATATGAATCAGTTGCCAAGCATCTGAATGTAAATCACAAGACTCTGGAGATGCTGCAACATACCAGCTGATCGGCGCTTCTTCTGGGCTCAGCAGAAGCGCCAGGATCAGCGCCGAGCTCCAGCTGGAGCCTGGCACTGATCCTGGCGCTTCCGCTGAGCTCTGACAGCCCTGACGCTCCAGCCATGTCTCGCTCAGGCTTGTGGGGTGCTGCCACCGGTTCAGCTCATTTCCCTCCCCCGCTACCACTTTTCTAGGATGGTCGCGTACCACCTGCCAGGTGCCAATGTACCACAGGTGGTACCTGTACCACTGGTTGAAAAGCCCTGCCCTAGAGCAGCCCTATAAGTATTGGAAGTTGGCTATCAAGTCTCTCCTCTGTCTTCCCTTCTCATTAAACTAAACATACTAGTTCCTTTATCCTCCAGACCCCTTATCATCTTTGTTGCTCTTCTCTTTCTACAGTCTCAGCAATATGACTTTGGGCAGCATACAATAAAGCAAAACAATTAAAACCAGGGCTTTTTTTCAGCCGGAACGCGGCGGAACCGCGTTCCGGCACCTTTTTCCGGGCCGGCCGCACCGGAAATAGCCCCTCCCGCACCGGAAATAGCCCCTCCCAAATTTTACTTGCATTCCTGTTCTCTAAAGGGGCGGTCCTAGGGTTTGATGAGGGCGTGGCCAGGTTTGAGTTCCGCCACCTTTTCTCTGAGAAAAAAAGCCCTGATTAAAACCAATCTTAAATAACCATTAAAAAAGAATAAGCATAGACATAAATAAGACCATGGGAGGAAGTGTTAAAATTTCACAGCCAATGTGGGCTTCCTATTTCTGTGGGGATCCCCAAGCTTGCTGGAAAACCCACGTTGGACTAAAAAAGAGCAGCTGGTTCAAAGTTACCCACAGAGCTAATGGGAAAAGCCTCACTGAATACTGGACTTACTTATTTGATTATAGATGGAGGAGAGGGAGAAGGCACATTCAGAGTATGAGTAGAGATATTTCTACTCTTGATCCAATTCACAGCAAAATACTCTCTGAAATCGCAGTAACTCATTGCCTCTTAAAGAAGGAAGATGGAAGAGAATTAATTATCCCAAGGAAGAAAAAGACTGAGGGAAAGAGGTGGGGGGGGGAAGGAAAAACCAGGGAAAATAATTACAGAATCTCTTCTTGTACATTTTAATATTGTTTATTAGCCCTTGCATCAGGATAATTTTGTCTCATTTTTACATAAAAATTCAATCACATTTTTATCTGCTCTAATTTTTCTGCTAAAATGAACCACCTAGGATTGCTCACAGCAAATTAATTAGAATGCATTTGTGCGTCTGTGTGTTTTGCAGCCCCCACAAATGACTTTCTTGGTGATGTATTTGGGCCTCTTCTGCAATGAATTTCACCATATATCCTCTTCCTGCAGTATCTGCAAACAGAGGCACTGTTAACAGGGGAATTTTCAAAGGTCTTTGCTGTACTCTGCACTTTTTACAGATAGAACCTTGTAAACCATGCAAATTTGTGAATTAAAGTCTACTTAATCTAAAGCGCTAACTAAGGGGAGACGATTGGCAGTTGGGGAAGGATTGTATTTT
Organism: Protobothrops mucrosquamatus; assembly: GCF_001527695.2. Taxonomy (NCBI): domain Eukaryota; kingdom Metazoa; phylum Chordata; class Lepidosauria; order Squamata; family Viperidae; genus Protobothrops; species Protobothrops mucrosquamatus. The sequence continues at coordinate 317,072 of NW_015387604.1, forward strand.
GAGTTGCAGTCCTGGGAAATTTGCAGGAAATTATTTAGCTGCTTTTTTTTGTTTTTGTTTAGTACTATTCGTGGAAAGCCATGTCTAAATCAAACAGCAGGCTAATCTCATTAGTTATGAATAATTTGTATTTTGAAATAAGCCGCCCAAGGCTAGCAAGGGCAATATAGAATTTAACTCTATGTACGGCACACTGGCTACTAAATGAGGAGGGTCATAACTAGAGGAGTGTTTGGGATTTTGTAGAAACAACAGAATTTTCACTGAGGTGATTCAGAAATGTGATTATTCAGTCAAACATCTGTTTCGATTTTAAGAGATACGTTGAATCAGATACTGCAATTCACAGACTAACAGAGTTTGTAAAGCATCTCTAGCATGGGTGTAACTTTCCTCCCAAGAATAGGCAACACTGAGGTGTGGTGGAGAGATTGTGTGGGGCTATGGGCTCTCTGATGTTAACAGGAACATCTGGCTAATTAACAGGAACATCTGGTTTTAATCATCTCTGCAAATTCTGTCTGTTAGGGCACTTAAAGAAAAGACAGATTGTCTGTCTCACTGTTCTGACAGAACTTGTTTAGGCAGATTTTCCTAAAGAGAAAGAGGGAGTGAGGAGAAGAGACTTATTCTACTTTCTCCCAAATTCATACATTTTATCATCCTTAATTTACCTCAGTCTATGTATCTGTCTTTCAGTCCTTGGCTAAGTCTGTCCCAACAGCTCCCTTTCTTATTTTCTTTTCAAATTAATTTTGAAAAGCAAATCTACTGTTTTTCTATTGCTCCTTTGACTTCTACCCATTGAATGGATGAGTCTTCTAGGTACAAATCAGTCTGATATAAGATGTTCCTCGACTACAATTGAGCCCAAAATTTCTGTTGCTAAGTGAGACAGTTGTTAAGTGAGTTTTACCCCATTTTATGACCTCCCTTGCTGCAGCTGTTAAGTGATCCACTGCAGTTGTTAAGTTAGTAACACTGTTGTTAAGTGAATCTGGCTTCCACATTGACTTTGCTTGTCAGAAGGTCACAAAAGGTGATCACATAACTCCAGGAAACTGTAACCGTCATAAATATGTACCAATTGCCAAGCACTCAAATTTTGATCATGTAACCATGGGGATGTTGCAACAGTCGTAAGTGTGAAAAATAGTCATATAAGTCACTTTTTTCAATGCTGTTGTAACTTTTAACGGTCACTAAATGAACTGTTGTAAGTCAAGGACTACCTATGGTAGTTTGCTGTGAGTATCACGCAGACTCTTTATTTGTGTTGTAATGTGTTATCTACTATATGAATCCAACACACACACACACACACACACACACACTTCTGATAATCTTTGAGAGTTTTTGCAATAATAAAATTAGGCCAGCCAACCTCTCTGCCTTGTCTCCACCTGGTGTAGTCATTCATCTCTGAAACCTATATAATATAAGTCCCTTCCTTTTCATTCAATTCAATCTGATTTTATTTACAGCCCAAACGCCTCCAAACAAGTTACTTCACACAGTGGCAATGTAAACCTTTCCCAGTGCCCTTTCTTTAGATTTTTCTTCTTTCTTACAGCTTCTGACATTAAAAGGTATAAGAGATTTATTTATTTATTTATTTAAAAAGATCATTAAAACTGTTGGAGCTTTCATTGAAAATTGTTGGTATTTTACAGTTAATATTAAATCTACATTGGCTACTATTTTCATCTAGTTCGATCAAGTAGTAAATAAATTGTGGGCATTTTGATGCTTAGTTTATGAACAAGTATTTTAACAATTGTCAAGTCAGATTGTTCTAGAGAAACCTACCTTGAATGCAATTTAGAAGTTACTTTTTAGATGTACTCAGAAATCCTTGAAGGCTTGCAATAAACTCTTTTCAAATTGGTTATAGATAGCAACTGGGAAATAAGTGGAAAACATCTGACTTTATGCATTTTTATTTCAATCCATTTTTGGTCTTAGGTCAATTGAGTTCATAGAAAGACACCTTAGAGTTAACTTTCCTATATTATATTGAATGTGTGAATACACTTTTGAACCCAATCCCATCCAGTTTCATAGAGTAAAAAATTACATACACTCCTAAATTGGCATTTTTTTCCAACGATGCTGTTTCTGCGTAAAGAAAGCCCAGGGGTTTTTAGTGGAAAAATGGAAAGATAATTAATGCTATATTTCTTAATGTGCACACCAATGATGGATAAAAATTGCTGAGCTTTCTGTCAGATATTTTTGAGCATTTTATATCTTCATAAATGTTTGTTATTGTTAGGTGTCATACAATAATTGCTATTGATATATTTAATTTCTAATAATTTTATGTTTGAATTAATTAATGTTAAGCCACAGATGTTTTCTAAACAATAAGCATATATTTTATATTTGTCAGGATCCAATATATATGTAAGTCTCAAAGAACCTGTTCCAAAAGAAATCTTTGTGTACAAAGATACTTGCCTACCTTGAACTCTGGTCAAAAATGCACAATTACATCCTCTGGTAGGGAATCTGAATTGGTCCAAGAGTCCCAATGTATCTTTTTGTTGTTGAAATTTGATTCACAAAATAGAATGGAATCTTGCCACTTTCAAACCTTGAATCTGAATCACATTTTGACTGATTTACAAAATCTAGCAATCAGATCTTGGAGCAGAGCACAGAAAAAGAACAAATAAAAGGGCTTTGTTATGTGTTACTGTACTTGATGATAGATAATTTCAGAATAAAAGACAAGTCCAAATGTAGAATGAAATGGAATAATTTAACGGTCAATCACAATCCACTATTACAGCATTTAATGCTGATCAGAATGCAAAACTACCTACATTTGGTATGGTGATATTCTTGTTAAAACTCATTTTTCTGTTTGATAGAGAAACTTGCGGTTCAGCTATAAATTCATTTCCCTACAGATCCTGCTGTGACTGGGTTTGGCATTTTTGCTCTCAAAAGACGCACAGTGGGACAATGCTAGCAGGAACACCAATTTTCCTTCCAAAAAGAAAAAAAAATATTGCATGTGAAAACATAGAAAATATCCAGGGCTTTTGGCTTTTCCTTTCTTTTTTACATTGATAAAGAAAAAAAGCACCACACAGAAAGAATAAGCTTTGGTAAGAGCTCCACCCTGTTGTGAGCAGCCTTTTTTTTTTTTTTGCTGTGAAAAAGGAAGAACAAGTCAAGAGCAGATCCATCTTGCATATTCTCAAAGGTAAATGCTGCACCACTCTGCCCCTTAAAAGGATAAGAGAATTTCTATCTGGGCTTTAAAATGAGAAAAAAAAAAGTTGGACATAAAAATGCTGGAGCAGAAATCTGTCTTGCAATATCCTGTAAAATGGATCAGATTTACATGACTTGCATCTTATCTGTGATATGGCAGATGGTCCTGAAGTAGAACTACCAGTATTTCCCATCACTTGTCATGCTGGCTGAGAGTCAAGCTATAAAACTGGGGTTGGAATTTGGACTTCATTAGATTTGAGAATTTTGCTCCTTATTCATAACTATTTAACAAGTCTTAATTCAATTTGCTTTTGTTTGGTCTGAGTGTAAAAATGGTTTTAATTAATTTCTGGAACGTGTTTAAATGTATCTAGCTCATTTAATTCCTTTATCCTGAAGACGAAAGGATAAGTGAAACAAACTGAATTGGCAGCTTCCAGGACTTTTAAATGCATCGCCGAGCCAATCAAGCAACACGCCTTGCAGCATTTTAGACACCATCGAGCAATCAAAAAGTTTCTCGGAGTGGTATAGTACCTAATAAGTACAATAAATTTATTGTCCCATCTCCCATTTGTGACAACTTGATTACATTCTTGGAAATGATAAAAATTAATTTGCATGGCCTAACCCTTCCTTCTGCTGACACCAACCCAGATTGCACTGGTTTGGAAGTATTTATCCTTGTAGATGGCCCAAATACTGTTCTTCGAAGAATGCAGAGAAATACTTCTATAATTAAAGTCAGCACATGGACTATGCAGCGATCTGTGCCAGCTGGAAGACGATGTTGTTTTCTGGTAAAAACTTAATTTAATAAGAACTTAAATATACTGGTAGTTCTTGACTTAGGACCACAATTGGACCCAAAATTTATGTTGCTAAGTGAAACATTTGTTAAGTGAGTTCTGTCCCTTTTATGACCTTTCTTGCCACAGTTGTTAAACAAATTGTTGCAGTTGTTAAGTTAGTAACACGTTTGCTAAAATAATCTGGCTTCCCTGTCAACTTGGTTGGCAGAAGCTAGCAAACGGTGATCACATGACCCCAGGACACTGCAGCTGTCATAAATATGAAACAGTTGCCAAGCATTCAAATGTTGATCATGTGACCATGGGGGATGCTGCAATAACTGTAAGTGTGAAAAACAGTCATAAGTCACTATTTTCTCCATGCCCTTTTAACTTTGAACAGTCACTAAATGAACTGTTTAAATCAAGGACTACCTGTATTTGAGGTCTGATTTTAAAAAATTAACTTGAAAGAACAATGAAAATAGTTGGAGGAAATAATCCAGACCCCCTTTGTATGGTGGTATTCTAAGGCGTTCTGCCTCTGAATTTTCTTTTACTGTGAATGACTGAATACAACCCTCTGAAAACATAACAGTAATATTGTACTAGTAACTGTTCACTTCCTGTAGAGTTAAGAGTATATGCAGCAGCATCACAAGACCTATTCAGTATTCTTTGAATTCTTAATGGTAGGTGTGATTGTTGCGTTGCAAGTTTTCCATCACTGAATCTGTTTGCAACAAATCTATGCTTTCTTCCTTCGTGCCATTCATGAGTCACATCATATCACCCTACTTCCAATACTTTCCTATTGGGCTTTTGTGGCCTGGGATTAAAAGCCATATTCTCCTTTTATTTCCATGTCTAGAAATGGATTGCATAGTTTGCAACTGGGTTATATGGGAAATAGGTGGGATATTCTCTGTGGTATATCTAACCTTGAACTTTAACCCTTGACAGTCACTTCTTATTATATAGCACTTTGTCTGAGATGGCTACCTCATTGGGATTGGCCCTGACTTTTCTAAAACTAGGACTGAAAATGGAGGTCACATTTAGCTGTAAAGGGTTTTTTTCCCCATTACTTTCCAGATTTTTGTTTCAGATCAAACATTACCAATTTAATAAAATGCATTTCCGACCAAAGCAAAGGAATTAAGGCAGGAGAAGGAGTTCCTGCTGGTAAATTATGCAAAATGCACTACAATTAGATTTGGTTTCTTTGTGGTTTAATTTTGCTGTTCCCTTAGAAAACAGCCATTTGTCATATTAATGCAGCTGTAATATAGTACAGTAAATATTTTCCAAAAACAGAAAAGCTTAACAACTCAAGGATATATAATCAGAAGTATCGTCTTTTTCCAGTAAACCCCTTTAAAATGCATTCAGCTGCATTAAAAATTAAGGAGAAATTTAGACTTTGAATATCATTTGGTTCTATCAACTGAATGGGAATCTCCACCTACTAGAAATTTAATACTCTATACCATCCTTCTTCAGCTTGTCACCTTGCATATCTATAAGAATGATAACTCCCAACTTTTCCATTTGGTAGGGCCTTCAGAATGCATTTGAAAAGTATTGTTGTGGAAAAACCCAATAGAAAAGACAAGAGACAGCAACACAAAACAATAATTCTTACTTTAAGATTCAGAGGTTTATTTTGCTAATAATTTGGAACATAGCAAACATAATAACACAACATCACTTACATTAGTAACCCATTGCAATGAGGTCCAGTAACATAGCAGGTCCAGCCAGGACAGCTATAGGCCAGTGGCCATGAGCTGATCTTGAGCTCTATCTTTTATACCCTTTTCCTAACGGCCACCCACAGATGGACATTATCTTGCAACATTTATGAAATCAGTTCCTTGTTCTTTCTTGCTGACCATTACTTTCCACATATACCCGTGTACATCTGAAACCTCCATCCATCTGCTACTTTCAGTTCCCTATTTCCCACGGTTACAATGTTCTTGTTCCAAATATACTTATAAAACTATCTACTTTGCAAAATCACATTACACAAATTGCAACAGCTCAGCAGATTACAAATAGTTCTTTTGTATTATGAAACCATCCTAGTTAGAGACTTTGGCTCAGGTCTTCTTTGGGGGGGGGCTTCTTTATGTTACTTAGGCCTTATCGAATCTAATGAATTGATGGGCTATATTTTCTGTCTCCCACAGTATATATTTCATTTAAAAGGCCAGGAGTAGGGTTAAGGAAGTCTGCTGATAATTTTCAAATCAGGATGTGACTGAGTGGTTAAAAAATGGAATCCAGAAACCAGAGACTAGATTGGATCTGCTATTGTTCTCATGAAACTATTATGGCTTCCTGTTCTCATCCCCCTGCTTTTGCAATAACATTCAACTTAGAAATAGGATACTTGTTTTCCCCAAGACTGCCTGCGTGAATAAGATTCCATTCTTAATCACCGTACCAGCTATAGAAGATTAGAGATGCCCTATAATTGCCCATCTCCAGGGAAACTAATGAAGATTTCTTTAGATGTGGCCTAATAAGTGGTCTAATAACAAGGAGACATCTTACCCTCTCCCGAATAGACATTTATGGTGTTAATTAAGATACAAAGAACAGCCGGGTGAGGATGCAAGACAAATGGTGGAATGTACTGCTCCAAGTAGCCAGTACACAACCTTCAGTCTCACAAATTGAAACTGGTCCAAGGTAACCATACAAGAGTAATTGTCAGACATTCTCATAATGGACTCTGCATCAAAG
>NW_015387604.1:323944-355950 GCF_001527695.2 Protobothrops mucrosquamatus
GGAGGAGGAGGAGGAGGAGGAGGAGGAGGAGGAGGAGGAGGAGGTATAGACCAGGCAACAATAAGAGAAGAACTAATGGAAGTGTGGCAAACATCTCAGAAGCTTGATATTTTTATCATCTGGATCAATGAAAATGAATCTCTTATCAAATTCTATGAAGACCTCAACAACTTCCATCCCATCAGTTTTAGCCTTGGTTTATCTAAAGAAAAAAAACCTTGATTGTCAAAGTGAAACTACCTGATGAATACAGATATAGTACATTTTATAAGAAACCTACAGATTGCCAGGCATACTCTGTATTTCCAGCTTCCATCTAGATTCTAGAACACACCACCAATCCATTTCCTAGAACAGTGATGGCGAACCTTTTAGAGACCCAGTGCCCAAATTGCAACCCAAACCCCACTTATTTATCACTGGGTGCCAGGTGGGTGGGGCCGCAGTGGTCGTGGCAGACTGGGTGGGTGGGGCCAGGGTGACGGGGGCCAGTTCCTCACCATCTCCGGAGCACGGCACGTGTGCCCACAGAGAGGGCTCTGAGTGACGCCTCTGGCACGTGTGCCATAGGTTCGCCACCACTGTCCTAGAACAACTGACAAGGAGGTGGCTAAACTCACATACATCAAAAGGTTTCATACTATCACAAGTAAGTTTCACAAACACAATAATAAGATCCAATGTTAATTGAGAAAGCACTTGTATTGTATCTTACATGTAACTTCAGTCTACCTAACCATCCTGTCATTCCCACATTTTCCTCCCTCAACTCATCCTGGTTTAAATCCTATACCAATTTAGCTGTTGCCTGCATCTGAACAAGTGAGCTGTGGTTCACAAAAGCTTTTGTCTTAACAGCATTTGTTACTCTAAAAAGAAATCATGAGACTCCTTTCTATTTTTAGTCCATTATGTGAAAACCTCAATTGATATGAAAGCCATGATGGCTGGCAGAGGACAACTATAGGCCCACTTGATAATCATGACTGCATATGGAAGATTATAGTATGTAATGTAAGAGGAGTAAATGATAGGAAGCATAAATCAAATCAAATGAATGAAAGCAAAATAGTTATGTCGAATGTTTATGCAACTAAGAGAAACAGGAAAGATGTGCTGCAGGTTGCTATGGTTAATGGGTATGTTGAAAACTTCTCAATTAAGCTTGACCTTTTGCTATTTATAATATTATTGATTTAATTGTGCTTATTTTATTTATTATACATCTTTCTATTCTTGTCTTTACTAAATTCATGACAGGCAGTTTAGAAATATATTTTTAAAAAAGAGCAGAAATTTACCAATGCATGCATTTTGATATCCCAGCAATAATTACTGTCAATCACTTGCGTAAAAAAAATGAAAACACACACACACACATAGACACACACACGGACACACACATAGACATAGATACACAGAGACACACAGAGATAGACAGACAGATAGACAGACACACACATATACTGTATATTCCAAATTGAGCAGAGAAGATTTCATCTATCTTTAGCCTGATGTCTTTTAACAAGTGGGGGAAAAAAGAACTTTCTCATGATTTCCTTGAAGTGAGGAATTAACTTTTTTCTAATACATATCCCATTATAACTTGGAATCCATTCATTTCTCAGCATGCACTAGCAATTTCACATTGTTATTAGTGCTTGGCAAATGCCTTCTGCAATCATATGCACCAGTCATTAAGGCATGGTATCAGTTTTCCAAGAAAATGGACTTAGCCTCCAATATACACTAACTGCAGTCAAATCTTGTATTATTGGTTGTCCTCTTCCCCAAAAGTATATTTCTGAGATCACTAACTGTTCTTAATGGACTCATTAGTAGAGGTTTGGCTGGTTTCATTATTCTCATTTCTAAAAGCAGAAATGGGAGCACAACCAAACACAACAGCAGTGAATATCCAGTATTCCTAACAAGCAGTCCTTTCATAATCGCTTAGCAACCAGCAACTGGCATTTTATATTGGCAATGTGAATATGATCAAACTATGAATTAAATTATTTGTAGATAATTTATTGGGTCTCCAAAAAAAGCTGCTGAATGAGGAAAGTCTGCATTTAAATTTAAAAGCTTCTTGATACCTTTCCACTCCCAACCACTGTTTTCTTTCTTATTTCTCTTTGTGCTAAGAGTGGCATGGAAGACTCCAATTGCAGATAGTTGTTTTTAAAATTATCATCCAAAACAAATAGATTGCCATATTCATGGCTATTGGGTGTATGTGTGTGTGGTGCTATATAAGATGATGGAGCCACATCTTTCTTGCATAACGTCTTGCTAAAGTACAAGACAAATTAGAATAGATAGATAGATAGATAGATAGATAGATAGATAGATAGATAGATAGATAGATAGATAGATAGATAGATAGATAGATAGATGATATAGATATAGATATAGATATAGATATAGATAGATAGATATATAGATATATTCTATAGATAGATATAGATATAGATGATATAGATATAGATATAGATAAGTTTTCTGAATGCGTCAACATTTGCAGCTGGTTTTATTGTATGCAATTGCCCCATTACGTTTCTGATTCTATTGCCTGTAATCAGGGAAGTTATGAAATTCAGTGAATGCATGAAAGATTGAAATAATAGAGGAATTAGTTTAAGTATTCCAGGTGTAAAAGAAATCCATTCTGGAGTCTCTATGAAGTACTCACTAGGGCAGTCTTCTTTTTGGTGGTGTGGTGTCTACATTGAAAAATGCATTCTGAAAAGAAATATACACTTCTGAAAATTATTTTCAAAATGGCTGGAAGTTCAATCTCCTTCCTCCTCAATTTCATTGTCTATAGAGGCATGGTGGCTCAGTAGCTTAATGGTACTGGAGATGGTCTCTGCTCCTGCAGTTCAAGTTCTACACTGCCTGGCGAGGTGAGCTCCCATCACTTGCCTCAGTTTCTGCCCATCTTGCAGTTCAAAGCATGTTCTAGGCAAGTAGCTAGATGTGTACCAGTCAAGGAGAATAATTGTAGCTCAGGGTTCCTTGGTGCTCTCTGAGCTTGCTTGCTAGCCCCGATCACATCCCCAAATTTGGGTAATGAAACGTCTGCAAGAAAACAAGCAACTCAGAGAGCACCAAGGACTCCTCAAATGTGTACCAGTTCTGTGGGGAGTTGGTTCTCCATGCACGCAGTCAAATTCCTGCCAGTTCTGAACCTTCCCCGTTGTAGCACCTGTTTACGAGGTGGCTCCGGGCAAGGGAGGGGACCTAGGATGACACTGCAGGAAGAGCCACTCATCTTTCTCTCTGGTGCAAAGCTAGCTTGCCCTCTTGTGGCACACCATGGGAAGTGTGCGGCCGTGTACCTGACAGAGCTGGTAAACTGACAGCCAAATTACTCCTCTGCAATAGCATTGTAGTCTCCTTGTTAATGTAACACTGCCATATGCTCATCATCATCATCATCATCATCATCATCATCATTATCCCTGGGAACACCAGGTTGACAAAGTTCTTGAAAAATGAACAGGTTAAGATCCTGTGGAACTTTCAGATCCAAGCAGACAGACATCTGGCATCACTGTTGTGGAAAAGAAAAAAGTCTGGTTCATTGATACTGCAATACCAGGTGATGCAGGAATTGAAGAGAAGCAACTACAAAACATAGTGAAATATTTTGATTTACAAGTTGAAGTTGAGCGATTGTGGAGGAAGAAATCAATGTCATGTACCAATACTGATAGGAGCCCTTGGAGCAGTACCCAAAGGGCTGCCTAGATACATCGAAATCCTGAAATTATTTAGACCTGAATATTCTGACTTTGCAAAAAAAAAAACAAAACCATCTTACTTGGAACTGCCTATATACTCAGAAGTTACCTTAACAGCTCTTAGGTCCTTGGTTAGGACTTGAACTGTTAAGTTTTTACCAGTCCTAGATTGTGAATCAAATTGAAGATTAACCAATAATAATAATAAATAATTTCATTATCTCATTTTCTCTTCCATCCTGGTATCTATCTATCTATCTATCTATCTATCTATCTATCTATCTATCTATCTATCTATCATCTATCTATCATCTATCTGATAGCTAGCTATCATCTATCTATTTGCCACTCCCACCCACAACAACACCCCACCACATTAAAAAAAAATAATTTGCTTTCCGAAAAGGAAATCAGCTCTATGCTGATGTTAACACCTAGCCAAGAAGGCAGACTATGAATAACTCCTTAGGAGGAGGACATAAATTCTGAAAATGTCATATCCATATAGAGATGTTAAACATTTGATTGGAGTTATCGCTGTTGTTTTCTTTAAACACAGACTGTACTATTTTTGTAAACGATGGGAACAGCTGTTTCCACCCCACTTAGTTATTGTAGTTGAAATTATCCCCAATAAATTGCCTAAAGTGAGTTTGAAAATCCGAACACAAAGTGCATCCATCATTGATTTATACAATATTGCTTTAATATTTAACAATAATAAGCTGCCCAGTTTGTCAGAGAAAAAGCCCAGTGCAGAGCTACCTTTTTCTCAATTTGTTCATTTCTCTAACCCAATCCTTTCACCTTTCATTTTGAATACTAATTCATCTAGAACACATTCTGAGCTTTGGGTTACTTGTCAAAGGTAGCCAATTGATCGTATCTAAATCCTATAATGATCTAGTCCAGTGATGGCGAACCTTTTAGAGACCGAGTGCCCAAAAACTGGCCCTGCCCCCGCTCCACCCCCTGCCCCGCCCCTATCCCTGCCCCGCCCCCACCCTGCCTGCCCACAGGGCCACTCACCAACTCCAGGGCCCACCGCAGATTGCCCAGGCAGCCCAGCAGTGCCATGGCGGCCACACCCTCTGCCCACGCCCCACAGCATCAACTGTGCAGGTTGGGGCATGAGGGCAGAGTCTTGTCTACACTGCCTGGCTGCCATGTCCTTGGCTGCGCTGCTCCGTGTGGGCCACACTTGGGGGCGACTCTCCTCCAGGGGGGCTGCTGATGAGGAGGGGGTCGTGGGGGGAAGCGAGGCTGGGGCAATGGCATGTGTGCCCACAGAGAGGGCTCCAAGTGCCGCCTCTGGCACGCGTGCCATAGGTTCACCACCACTGATCTAGTCTGTGCCAAATTTCCAAATCTGAACAAATATTGCTTCTTATTTCACTTGCAAGGAACTATCCCCTAAGGAATGTTGTATCAAATACATAGCCTACTCTATTATTGTCAAGCTTTGCATCAAAATAACATCAGGCTTATTCTGAAGCCAGAAGCCTGTGACAATAACACTTTTGACTGGCAAAATACAGCATTATTCCCTGATCTACTGAGAGAAGATCAAAGAGATACTTCTGAGGTTGCCAATAGTCCCTATTCACTGGGGCTGTCTGGAACAGCATAAACAAATTTTCTTTAGACTGTGCATATTTACCTGCGATTAAACCTACAGTATACTGCCTGCTATGGGATATTAATCTGAATATACTTGAATAGATGAAGATTGCAATCCTTAGATATTCGCTCCAGGCTGGGTGTAGTAGAAGGGAGAATGAGACAGCTGACTCAGGCAGCAGGGTTAGGATGTGATAAAAACTCATCAAATTGTCAGTTGTTTATTATAGGCACAACTGAGCTCAAAATTTCCATTGCTAAGCAAAACAATTAAGTGAGTTGCCCTGTTTTATCATCTTTCTTGTCACAGTTGTTAAGTGAATCACTGCAGATGTTGTCCATGTAGATTTTTAGTCATCCAGGTCATAATTACCCCAAATGTGCTTTTCCAGGAAGCAACTGGACTTTCTTGTATATCTTTGAAGAAGTTTCGCTTCTCATCCAAGAAGCTTCTTCAGCTCTGAATGGATGGTGGGGAATGGAAGGATTTATACTCCTTGCAGATAGCTCATCATTTACATTCTTTTAGAGCAGGGGTCTTCAAACTTGGCCCTTTTGTGACTTGTGGACTTCAACTCTCAGAATTCCTCAGCCAGCGTGCTGAGGAGTTGAAGTCCACAAGTCATAAAAGGGCCAAGTTTGAAGATCCCTGTTTTAGAGGGTCGTTGAGGCCACCTGGAGGCTTATCTGTGTCCTCAGGGTCACCTGAGTAGTGCAAATGGGTGTGGAACCTTCTTGGAACTGCTGAAAGGACTGTGTTGTAGACTGGAGATAGATGGTGTTGGATCCCTCCCCCTCTGCTGAGAGAGAGCTGTTCAATTTTGACATAAATGACCTATGACCCCTCTTTCAAACCAGCGGTCCTCTCTGTCCAAGAATATGGACTTTGCTGTCTTCGAAAGAGTAGCCTTTGTCTTTTAAATGCAGATGGGCTGCTGAATCTTGTCCTGATGGGTTTGTTCTCCTATGTTGCGCCATGCGTTTATGAAGTGGTTGTTTTGTTTCATAAGCCACAAGTCCCTTTTTTCAGTGACACTGTAACTTTGAAAAGTCACTAAACAAATGGTTGCAAGTCAAGGGCTTCCTATATTGTTTTTATTCTCTAGGCAAGAAAGAGATGTTTCTTCATTTCTTTTCTTCATAGGCCAAAACAGCTTGCCTGGTTTGGGATGCTGTGCACCTTAGTTGGGAGCATAAATAGATGGATAATACTTATCATTTTATTTTAGGCAGATAAAAATCATAGGATTCAAACTCAAGTCCCCCTAAACCCAGCACAAACATACACCAGTGACCTTATTCATATGACATGTTCTCATGATATTGCCTCCATATCAGCTAAATATTTTTCCAAGACCTTCATGGCTGTTCATCATAATGCTAGCCTAGGCATATTTCTTGACTGTTCCTTGACTGTTGATGGTTGATCCTAAAAAGCACTTCAATATCTTCATTATCAACTCTAAGGCTGGTTGTTGTACATGTTGTCATTAGTTTGATGACAGCAGAACCAGTGGTGGGATTCAAATATGTGAACAACTGGTTCTCTGTGTGGATGCCGCTTCCGGAAGTCCATTCTGGGCCTGGGCAACAAAAAATGAGCTACTGGTTCTGCCGAAGTGGAGCGAACTGGCTGAATCCCACCACTGAGCAGAACTCTTCCTGTACATGGTTATATTTCTCTTTTTGAAAACCCAACTGGAAGTCCAAAATAGTCCCGCTACCAGGTTGAAGATCCTTTCATCAGGTTATTGTTTGGACAAAAGTTTAATACTATTTAAAACAAGTGCTAAAAGGAAGAACTCAGTCAAGTTGACAGGTGGATAATCCCACCATTCATAAAATCTGCCTTCCCACCACAACATCGAGACCAACTGGTGCTTGGTTGGAAGAGAAATGAAACAGGGGTGTCCACCAATCTCTTTCCTTAATTGTTCCTGCATAAACATTGTAATGTATTACCATCCACTAGCCTCACTGCTAAGACAGAAAAGGGCATGGCCATTAAGCAGCTTTCTTTTCTCTGCCTCGAAGGTAAGGTAGATTGCAGTTTGAAGTGGCCACCTGGCCGTGCATTTAAAATGGCTCTGTTTTTTGGGTCTCATTTTACTTCAAAGTAAATTAAACTCAAGTGGCTTTATCTTCCAAAGAAAAGTGTGTAGGCTTGGGTAGAAAGACAGGGTGTATCATATCACTCCCTTAGCTCAAAAATAGGTTTCATTGGACACAATGTGGGTATATATTTGTTTATATTTTGAAATAATAATAATAATAATAATAATAATAATAATAATAATAATAATAATAATAATAATAATAATAATAATAATAATAATAATAATAAAAAACTGGTGGGATCATAAAATAGAGAAAGTCATAGAAAATGATAAAATTAAACTGCTCTGGGACTTCAGAATTCCAACAGACAAGCACCTGCAACATAACGTCCCAAACTTAACAATTGTCGATAAGAAAGACAAAAAAGTCTGGATAGTGGATGTGGCAGTGCCTGGAGACAGCAGAATAGATGAGAAAGAACTGGAGAAGATAACAAAATACAAAGACCTACAAATAGAAATAGAAAGACTGTGGCAAAAGCAAGCAAAGGTAGTACCAATAGTAATAGGCGCCTTGGGTGCAATCCCAAAACAACTGGAGAACCACTTGAACACCATCATCGGCATTGACAAATTCGCTATTAGTCAATTGCAAAAGGCAGCCTTACTAGGAACTGCTTTCATCCTGCAACGATATCTGTAATACCATCAAACATCCACATCTGCCTATCCCAGGTCCTTGGGAAGGACTCGATAGGTAGACAAAATGCCAAATCCAGTCTGAACATCTGGCTGACTGTGCGATGATCAATAATAATAATAATGTTGGAAGGGACCTTGGAGGCCATCTAGTCCAACCCCCTGCTCAGGCAGGAAACCTTATACCATTTCAGACAAATGGCTGTCCAGTCTCTTCTTAAAAACTGCCAGTGTTTGAGCATTCACATACTTGCCAATCCCCAAAGAACAAACCCATTAAAGTCAATAATATATTCACATGCTGAATATTAAAATACAGGCTTAAATAGCTTTGATTGATGATCAGTACTCTACGCTCATCAGTAGATGAAGGGGAAAAAACATTTCACAGTAGATTTTCACTCAAGTAAAAAATTGATTTCTAAGTTCCATGTATCGGTATGCAATTATTGGCTGGGTGATCTTATTCTTTAGCTTCCTGAAAGAAATGTAAGTTTCGTGCAGCTGAGAGGCTGGTACACATAAGGGAATTTATCAGTTGATTATTTCCACACTAACTAATTGCTTTGATGCTTACAGAATTTTTCTATTGGCCAATGCAAGTTAAAATAAAATGCCTTTCAGCTGAGCAGATATTGTTTACAGATTTGTATAAAACCTTTTAACCTTTATAAAACTATTGTATGTTTTTTATTTGTTTCGGATGTAAACCATCTAAAATCTTTGGTTTACAAATCGATGCATATATAAATAAAAATTAATTTTATCCTTTAAAAAAATGTGACAAAAGTCCACATGTGACTCTGAGCCATGCTTGGATCACAATTCACCCTTCCTAAAGTTACAACTCCCATTAACCCCAGCTAGCATGGATTTTTCTCATATACTGTATCTTAAAAATAAGGCTACGTAGACGGGAAAGCTGAGTTCCCAAATACCTCAAACTTTGGTTTGAAAAATTGAAACATGTAACTAAACTAGAAGAAGACTTTCCACAATGTTTGGGATACAAATTCTGGTGGAGAGTACAGCCAAAGAACTTATTAAAACAATTGGAGAAAATCAAAATGGTCATTTTATTGACTATAGTGAGTCAATGGACGTTAAAACTTGGGGATAAAGAACCCAATGTAAGTGTGTGTGTGTGTGTGTGTGTGTGTGTGTGTGTGTGTGTGTGTGTAAAGATTATATAAAAAAAGACTTTGAGACTTTGGAAAAAGCACAGAGAAGAGCATCTAAGATGGTTAAAGGCCTGGAGACTAAAACATATGAAGAACGGTTGCAGGAATTGGATATGGATAGTCCAGAGAAAAGAAGGACTAGGGGTGAAATAGAGAAGGGTTTCCAAGGCTCCAAAAGGCAAGACAAGAAACAATGAATGGAAACTAATCAAAGAGAGAAGCAAACTGGAATTAAGGAGAAACTTCCTAACAGTGAGAACAATTTACCAGTGGAATGGCTTGCCTTCAGAAGTTGTAGGTTCTTCATCCCTGGAGATTTTTAAGGAAAGACTGGACAGCCACATGTATGAAATGGTATAGGGTCTCCTGCTTGAGCAGGGAGTTGAACTAGGAGACCTCCAAGGTCCCTTCCAGCTCTATTCTGATTGATTGATTGATTGATTGAATCAATATATACATATATAGTATTTATTGCATAAGTTGCATACCAATAAGTTGGTAGTCAACTACTTTGAAACTCATTGAATATGTACTCAACCCATTTTGATGTGAAAATGTTCTGCCAATACTGTTTGTTTGGTACTCAACGCACAACTAGAATTTGGCTGCCTTGTGACTCACTACATTATTCCTTGTGGGAAAAATTTGTTTGGTACTCATCGCTTTTGGTACTCATCATGCCTCCCAGAACCAATCAATGATGAGTACCAAGTATTTATATATTGTATTTATTACATATATTTGATATACATTGTATCTATTTCCCCAACTGTTTTTACCTGTCCAATCTGGTCTTGCAAGATGGGCATGCTCCAGGTCCAGGCTAGCGAATATTGAAGCGTGCCTTTTTTGTCATAATATTCATCTTATGGAACGTCTTCCTTCTAGAGATTAGGATCATCTGGACACATTCATAAAACCCTGAAAACTTCGGTTTGTGCCCAGACCTGGGGTCCCAAATGTATGCAGGGTTCTGAATCCTGGCTGTGCTACAGATTGTCTCTTGTGGCAGCTTCCTCACTTGCTGTGTTTTAATTTTTTTGTGATTGGTATTTATTTTAAGACTATTCATCTCCCAGGGTCACTTGTGAGATGGGTGGCCACACAAATAAATAACAAAATAAATAACAAAATAAACACAGTTTACATGATGTGTATTTATATTATTAGGGTTAGAGTTGTTGCTCTGTAATAAAGGTGAAATGACCATTTTCTTATGAGGTTCTAAATCCGGAGTATATCACTTCAAAGAATTGATATGTGTTGCTTATACTTGATATATAAGGAGGATTTATGCTAAGGATTTAGAGGCCATCCAACTGTCCTTGAAGTATCTAGTCTTCTAGGATATGAGCCTTTTTTTACAAATCAAGGAATGAGCCTCTAGAAGCCTCAATCATATCTAATTACACAATTAGGCCCTGCCATTAGAAAGCTAAACTAATATAACTGCCTCAGTGAATAAATATCTCCGTGCATACAAACATTACTATGTCTGTATTGCTTTGTATTTGATTAAAATGATTGTATGATATCTGCTTCTAAATAAAACATTTTGAGGGACAAATGGCATATTTAGGCAATAACAAACAAACAAACAAACAACTGACCACCCCATAAATAACAGGTATACAATATGGAGGAGGTACATTCCATTGGGAGAATGGTGGGTTTTACTAGTCCAGACCATCTTTACAATGAACAACAGGTAAAGCACAGACAAAAGGGTAAAATAATTAACAGAAGGACCAAAATCAGGAAAAGCATCTTTTAAGAAGAAAATCAGGATAAGCCAGGCACTAAAGGGTAGTAGTGTTAACCTTGGGGAAGGTATGGGCATTAATGGGGAACAGGAGAGATTCTAGAACATATTACAGAGGAGAGAGAGAGAGAGAGAGAGGGAGGGAGGGAGGGAGAGAGAGAGAGAGAGAGAGAGAACTCAAAAGTAACCTTTCCCTGGATTTTGTTTATAACAAGATGAGACAGAGAAGCTACATTTTCTGGTATTCTTCCTAATTATGATAAAGAACATTCCTGGAATCTTTGCATACTTGCTTCTTGATCTGGCCTACTTTGAAGTGTTGACAGGCAAATGGGTTGGGCCCAACTCAAAACATTCCCAATAGTTGCTAGCTAGGATAAGTTATGAGAAAGGGTAGCTTGCTGATGAATCATATCAATAGGCATGTTTATCATTCACACCAATCTGCTCTAAAATGTGCCACCTCAGTCAGGAATGGGGACATAATAACTTCCCTGTGCAGATTGCACTTGGACTCAGTTAACAAGGAGAGGACAAGGTGATCTCCTTCACAGAACCTACCAAGAAAAGTTAAACATTAAATAAAACTTGACACAAAAACTAATGCCTGTTGTACTAAGTGGCTTAGAATAACTTTCTGGTTCTGGTAACATGGCTGAAAATATAGTCAGTTGTATAATTGCATCCTACAAATTGTGAAAATGACTTGTCCTAAAATTCCCAACACTGGTCCTCTATAAATTTAATTCACTTAAATGAAATTCAGCATTACTGAGGCTTCTCAAGTGATATGGTAAAATGTTAGCAACTGCAGCAGAAAAGAAAGTAAATCACAGATAACACCAAAGCAGCACAAGTCCCATTTGCATTTATTAGTCATATCGCAATTGAATTCTGATGACTTCAGTCTTGAATAATCTACTTTTATATACTTGAATTTATTATTTACTGATAATTTCCACATTGGTATAGCAGGAATGTGTTAATACAATGTCTCTCCAAAAGTTAAGGCATTATCATACCTTCCTGTTTATGAGCATCAAAAATGCTAGCTGGAGTAGGTAAGATCTAACTATCTAACATTTTTCACAAACATTTTTATATCATGGAGGGAAATACTTCAGCCAGTATTTACATCAAAACTTCAGGGGTCCACGCTTAGTTAAGGTATATTCACAACTGCATAAACAATCCTTTTTACAGTATGTTCTATATAAAAATAAAGGTTTCCCTGTTAGTTGTGTCCGACTCTAGGGTCTGCTGCTCATCTCCGTTTCTTGGCCAAGGGAGCCAGCATTGTCCAAAGGCAATTTTCGTGGTTGTGTGGGCAGCATGGTCTATGCCAAAAGGCATAGAACGCTGTTATCTTCCTACAAAAGTGGTACCTATTTATCTACTCGCATTTGCATGCTTTCAAACTGCTATTTTGGCAGGAGCTGGGGCAAGTAATGGGAACTCACCCAGTTGAATGGCACTTGGGGGTTGAACCTGAGTTGTCAGCTCTCCAGCTGATAAGCTCAGTGTCTTTGACCACTGAGTCATTGTTCTCCCCCCCCCTGCATATTCTATATAGGCTATACTAAATCTTAGTATACTCATGTGCTGGGTAGGTACTAGTATAGTAACACATTTTTTTTATAATATATTGATTTTCTTGGAAAGATACAGTTGATTACATGGTTATTTCATTCATGGTTGTAGTCCTTAATGGTACTAGATCTACATGGAGGGAAATAAGCACTGGGGTACCACAAGGTTCTGTCTTAGGCCCAGTCCTCTTCAATATCTTCATAAATGATTTACTGTAGATGAGGGAATAGAAGGGGAACTCATCAAATTTGCAGATGACACTAAACTGGCAGGAATAGCCAACACCCCAGAAGAGAAGCTCAGGATCCAAAAAGAGCTTGACAGACTTGAACAATGGGCCCTATCCAACAACTTGAAATTTAATGTGGAGAAAAGCAAGGTTTTACACCTAGGCAGGAAAAACCAAAGTATAGATTAGGTGAATTCTGGCTCAAAAACAGTAACTGTGAGAGGGACCTTGGAGTTCTAGCCCACGATCCCTTAAAGATGAGCCAGTGGTGTGCGGCAGCAGCCAAAAAAGCTAATACAATCCTTGAATCAAAATCACGTGAAGTATTAGTACCGCTTTATAAATCCTTAATAAGACCACATCTGAAATACTGCATCCAGTTTTGGAAAAAGGGCAAAGAAGAGCAAGTAAGATGATTAAGGGCCTGGAGACAAAAACATATAAAGAACGGTTGTAGGAATTGGATGTGGCCAGTCTAGAGAAAAGAAGGACTACGGGGGACAGGATAGCAGTATTCCAGTATTTGAGGGGCTGCCACAAAGAAGAGGGGGTCAGCTTATTTTCTAAAGCACCAGAAGGCAAAACAAGAAACAATGGATGGAAAGAAGCAACCTGGAATTAAGGAGAAACTTCCTAACAGTTAGGACAATTAACCATTGGAACAGCTTGCCTCCAGAAATTGTGAGTGCTTCATCACTGGAGGTTTTTAAGGAAAGACACATGTGTGACATGGTATAGTGTCTCTGGCTTAAGCAGGGAGTTGGACTAGAAGACCTCCAAGGTCCCTTCCAGCTCTATTCTGATTGATTGATTAACCTTCAGCCAGACAGGTAGAAAAAAAAAGTTCCTAGGAAAAAAAAATGCACCTATTGTAGCATTCTTCTACAAAACCCGATAAGCAATTCAGGTTTTTTTTTTTTAATTAGGAAAATAGGAAGAGAAAATGAATTAAAACATTAATAAAACTTAAACAGCTTAATTAGCCATTTGATCCATTGAGGTTAAAATCATCTCTTCTTCCCCAAGCTCACATAATTAGGTTTTGCTCAGCAAATTGTGTATATAGTAATTAACTAAAATGTGTGAACGGTTGCATTACTAAAGTAAGATTATTTTGGTTTACAGAACACAGTATTAATTTATGCAGACAAGTATTTCTTGTCTGTTGTGTTCTGAAGACAGAATCTGGCAATAAATAGATATTTGTCATAGTTCAAAGAAGCAAAACTGGAAGCTGTGATGACAGTTGTGTAAAATACTTTCATGTTAGGAGGTAAGAATATTCCAAATCTATTATTCCATTATACTGTAGCACATTAAGGAACAATATATATTATTGAATAATGTAGCTTTTCTGTGTATTGCCTTATTCGTTTCCTCTGCCATGTTGCTGAGGGTAATAATAATTTAATTTATGCTAACAATGTGTTAAATTATTAAATCAAATATATTGCCAAAATGTAATAATCTAGCCGAACAACATGCATTGAAATAGTATTGTAAGTATCTTTTCTTTCAAAATTCCTGCTTGGAATTTTTGAAAAAAAAATATGGGAAAGCCAGCCAGTTGATTTTGGGTTTTTATTTATTTATTTAAATGAACAATTTTATGCAGCCATCCATGTTGAGAATGCGACTAGGGTCAGCTAACCTCCCAAACTCAGGCCCTTCAGTGCTTTATGAAAGGCTATCAAAGTTAGGACCAATCTGGTTTAAAAGGGGTATAAAGTTCCAGAAGTGTGAAAGAAAAGGCACACTTCCTAAATCCCATAATATGACATCACTCTACTGAAGGATCCTGGCGCATACCTCCCTCTCAGTCTTAGTGGAATAGGTAGAAACAACCATGCGGGGGGGGGGAGTAGTCCTACAAATAACTCAGCCCCATGCTTCAGAGGGCTTCATAAATGACAACCAGAATCTTGAATTTCATCCGGAAGCGTGTTGGGAGCCAGTGAAGAGGTGTAACATGCTTTTATTGAGGTTGACCCATAATTGCCCACGCCACTGCATTCTGGGCCAACTGCAGCTTCTGGATGGTCTTCAGAAGCAATCCCATATAGAGTACATTTATTTGTTCGTTTGTTTGGCTTACACCCTGCCTTCATTATTTTTACAAATAACTCAAAGCAGCGAACACACACAATGTTCTTTCCTTTTCCCACTTTCCCCACAACAAGAACCCTGTGAGGTGGATTGGGCTAAGAGAAAATGACTGGCCCAAAGCCATTCAGTTGATTTTCAGGGTGAAGGTGGGACTTGAACTCACAGTCTCCCAAAGTGCAATTTGTGCACAGAACAAAGTTGTGCAAAAACCATCCTGGGCGTGGCTGCCACCTGCTCTTCAAACAGGAGTTGTGAGTTCAAATTGTGCACTGGTTTTGTTTGGAATAGTGCAACCCCGTTCACAGTCAAAGGTGGAAAAACCTGGGTTCTCTGTGGACAGCTCGTTGTGGGAGAACTCGTTGTGGAACAATTCAATAATTCAACAAGTGACATTTTGACAGACATACCTAGGGGATACTTACGACTTGCATTTGACATTCCGATGGTTAGCCCCATTCCTGTGGTCACGTGTTCATACTTCAGGCTCTCAGTAACCAGTCATGTGTCCATGTTTTAGAAATGCCCCAAAACGGCATTTACTTCCAATTTTTGGTTCATGTAATGACCACAGATATTCACTTAACAACCACTTCAAGAAGGTTGTAAAACTGAGTCAGTCACATGATCAACATATTTTACAACCCTGAAGGCAGTGGTGGGATTCAGCCAGTTTGCACCAGTTTGCCCAGGCCCAGAATGGACTTCAGGAAGCGGCATCCACACAGAGAACTGGTTGTTCACATGTTTGAATCCCATCACTGCCTAGAAGGGCAAGTTCCATTATGGCTGCAATTTGAGGACTACCTATATGCTGTAATAGCATAATGTTTCTGTCAATATTCTAACCTGAATACAATGATCAGCTTAGCGGAACTGAATGCAATGAGTTGGGAACTGAACAAAGAAAGCTGAAATAAAGTTCCCAGAGGAGATCAGCAAAATGGTTCAGAAGACCCTTCAAAAAAAGAACAAAAGTTGAACACTATGTAAAGTAAACCCTGGAAGAGACCTCTCTTTGCTTTCATCCGGTTGCTAAGCAAATGTGGAAGGAAGGCATTTTATAGATCTTGAATAAGCTGCTACTGTACACTGAACTCTTTAAGGAGAAATTCACTTTCGTTTATTTTGAGTGTGATCTTCTGCCTTTAGCATTCTGACAATTTTGACAATCATTTCAAGCATCCACTCCAGCAGTTCTTCCTTCCAAGTCTCTC
This sequence comes from Protobothrops mucrosquamatus, assembly GCF_001527695.2. Taxonomy (NCBI): domain Eukaryota; kingdom Metazoa; phylum Chordata; class Lepidosauria; order Squamata; family Viperidae; genus Protobothrops; species Protobothrops mucrosquamatus. Next base: position 340,152 of record NW_015387604.1, read on the forward strand.
TTGTACTCTCTTTTTGGCAAGGAAATAATAATAATAATAATAATAAAAAACATGGTTGCCTTTTTGGTTTTGTTACTGGTTAAGAAAAGAGGGAAAGGGAAAGTAAGTGCCCAAATTATGTTCCTTCCTTTTCTTTAGCTCACTGGCAAAAAGTATTTGTGTCTATTTTTCTGTGCTCCAACAACAGCACCTAGGATACTTGGTTGAACTAATTCTCTCCTCCTGGGAGCATTGCATGATAAAACCTGCAGAATCTTCTATTATTGTTCTGCTTCAGGAGGTTGTAGCCTTTGTTCACAATGTTTGCTGTACCCCAAGAGTGTTGCAGGACATGGAAAACCCAAGAATAACAGAGTTGGAAGGGACCTTGGGGGTCTTCTAGTCCAACCCTCTGCTCAGGGTTTTGAACAGAATAAATACCCGGCCGGTTTTGAAAACCCAAGGATAAGTACCTGATCTTCCCTTACATTGTCCCTGAGACAATTAAAAAAAATATGTTGCCATCCTCTGCCTCGCCCTGACTGCTGACGTCCATTCTGACTCTGCAAAGTGGGACAAGTTAAGGAATGGGAATGGTGGCTTCCCTCAGCTTCATTTCCCCTCTCACCACATGCCATCAGCCATGCAGATAATATGCCTGGTTGCTCTCCTTAACTTGAAGTGTAGCTGGGGACAAGGCAAATGATGTCCAACTTTTTGTGTGCATTCAAGGTTTTGTGTGGGTTCTTTCTGAGGGATGCTATTCTATAATAGTGCTATTCTATAATGGTTCAATCCGGAAGGAGGATTAAAATTATGTTTTAAAGGATCCTGATGAATAGTTGATGAAAGAACTGTGTTTCCTCTGAATAAGCCTCTACGGAATATGCTAAACCGAAAGTTGATGTCCTGTTTCTGCATCAGGTTTCTGTGGATAAAAAGTTAGCTCTTCTCTCTCTTCCAGATTCTCTTATTAGAATTTGATGGGCAAATTCTTGACCAAGTAGTCTCTGATTTCAGGCAGCTGCCACCACCCTATCCAGAGGCCATGGGCACAAGAACTTCTCCTTCCTTCCTTCCTTCCTTCCTTCCTTCCTTCCTTCCTTCCTTCCTTCCTTCCTTCCTTCCTTCCTTCCGCTATGATGAAAACCTAAAATCTGGTCAGTTTCAAACTGAGCCAGCCAGATTTCCTAAACCTGAAAAGGGATCTTCAAATCCATGCTGTGAAAGGGTGGAGGATAGCATTGCTAGTGCTTGCCGAAAGATTTCCCCATTTTCAGCTATCCTCCCAGCACAGGTGCACGCACTTTTCTATCTTCCTTTTTTATTATTTCTCTTTTAATATCATTTGTTTTCATTTGAAACAAAAGAGGTATAAATCCCTTCTCCCCACCAAGTTCTAAGGAGTATTGTTTCCAAGGAGACATGCAGAGCAGCTATTTATTTATTTTACAGTGTTATTTACTCTTGGATGCTAGGTTGGTTTTTTTGTGGGTTTTTTCGGGTATTTCTTGCTCAACCAATGCCAAAAATCCCATGGAAGGTAAGGCTAAGCTATCAAAAGAGAAGGAGTGGTCTATCTCAGCCTAATAGGATGATAAATGGTTTGTTTATTCATGTCAGAAGCATCACAATTAAAATAAGGCATACTATTTCACATAAAATATAAAATACAAGATTAAAATATGTACAAATTAAGCAGATCTTGCCCAGAAACTAGCAACATTAATTGTATTCTGTCGTGCCACCATGAGGTCCTCAAGTGTACACTGATCAGGGCAGGTATACATATGTGTTCTTATCTGCGTGTTACGACAATCACAAAGAAGAGAAGCCAACAGATGGCCCCATTTGTTCAGAGTGTCTCTGGATCTTGTTGTATCCGTGCTCAGTCTATTGAATGATTTCCATACTTCCCAGCTTTCATCAGACCCAGATGCCACTGGTTCCGTCCAGTGTTGATTCTTTGTAGCTTTCCATAGATCCACTCTGCGGTCAAATTCTTTAAAGTTTTCCGTCGACCTAAGCTGACAACCTGAGTGCTGTTTCCATCGGCCTAAGTGCTGTTTACACTTTCGGGTGTCTCCTGGGCAACAGCTTACAGCTGGCTAAACCTCTCAATCCAGAAGCATCCCAAGTGTAGTGAGAGGCTCATTTCCACCTGTACAATGAATGGTAATGAACCCATCTTTACTGACATTTATGATAAGGTGCTGTAGATTGATCCTATGGCAAGATTTGTGTTGGAAGAAGAGAGAAACATTATTTTAAAACTGGAAACCATTACAGATGAATGTAAACTGATTCAGGATAAGACAAAAGTAGCACCACAATGACATGTCCTTTAAGAAGAATTAGTAAGGCATTTTTATACCATTGTTAGTGCTTTTGATAATAAGCCCGATGTTCATCTGTGGCAGGAAAAAATTACATTTGTGCACTTTAAATCGTGATAGACTGATTGGTTTCCAGTTCCACTCAGGGACTTCTTTTCCATTAATATAGAGAACAGGGCTTTTCAAACTTAGCAACTTTAAGGTTTGTGGACTTCCCTGAATTCCTCAGTTTTAAAGTTGCCAAATTGGGAGATCCTGATATAGGAAGAGACAGCCTCAGCTAGCCATAATGAGGAAAAATGACAAAATGTGCCTTATGAGCCCACATGCAAACTCCACACTTTTGCTTGTGTATTGTGATTTGAGATGTTAATATGAAAGATGTAAAGTTGCATCACAATGTTGCAATGCATGCTTTGTCATTTGCCTCCCACACAGACAACTTTTGGAAACCCATTCTTATGTTAATTGTCAAAAGTTTCAAGACTATTTGCTGTTTAGGTCTGTTTTAGAACTTTTCACCTTAAGAAAATTCTAATTCATCCACTGAAGAACATTTATATATATGGCAGAAAATACCGTAGAATAGAATAGAATAGAATAGAATAGAATAGAATAGAGTAGAGTAGAGTAGAGTAGAGTAGAGTAGAGTAGAGTAGAGTAGAGTAGAGGTCTTTATTGCCCAAGTGTGACTGGATACACAAGGAATTTGTTCCGGGTGCATAAGCTCTCAATGTACATACAGAAAAAAGTGGTACTGAATTCTGGGATTTATTCTGAAACACACTTTTAAAAATTCCATTAGAAGCATCTTTAGTTTCACTAAGTTCTGTAGAACATCAGGAGTGGTGACTGAAAAGTTCTCATAAATCCACCATATGACCCATCAAAACAAAATCCTTAAATAGAGCTTGCCAGTGTCCCTCTCAAACTAGTTCTTAGCATTTATCTCAGGAAGTTATGGTCTGCAAGGAAGCTTCTTTTGACTCCATCTTAACTATAACTTACCTCAAACATTGTATATATATGTGTGTGTCCGTGCGGGTGCTATGTCTATGGATGTTGGAAAGATGCACAAAATAGAAAAATGGGGAAAGACTTGGTCAAGGGATATAGAAACCAATAAGGCAGGGAAAAGAATTGTGATTTGTTTGCAACCTACTTAAAGAAAAAAAAAAGCATACTAATGCAGAACTTCAACAAACTGGATATAAGAGTGCTTTGTCTTCCTATTGTGTTGATCAGCTTTTTTTTCAAGGGGCTGTTGACCATGACAAGGCTTCTCACCAAAATCCTGATAAGCCTCCTAACTTGAAAGCCATTGGTCCCCTTCATCATCTAAGCGTTTGCGTTTTTCAGCCTAAGCAGGAAAAAGACTAATGACGTCTGATTTAAAAAATGGGCTTTTTTCCCCCCCTGAGAGGGGAAAAGAATCATATCAAGCCAAAGCCCAGGCTACATGTTGTTGGTATTTGTACCAGGAGGTTAATTAGCATTAGCAGAATGATCAGCACCAGTGTACGATTAGTCATATGGTCGTGTCTGCTCCCAGCAGTGTAGCAAATAGGAAAACAAGTTAAAAATAGGGTTTTCTTTCCCCCTTCCTCTGAGTTTTGCAGGGAAAAAAAAAAGCCATTTAACAAAACAAACATAAAGTAATTGGATCCCTTTGTTGTGGTGGCTTGCTTTTTATGACTCCTCTCCAGCTAAGTGTTTGATTTAGTTACCTGCTTTGCTCTTTTCAAGTTCTCCATGTGCTGAGTAATAACAGAGATAGCTGAGAGACTTTCCCTTCTTCCTCTTTGGTGTCTACAAAAAAGTAAATTGCTGGTTACTTTGGTGCAGATGAATGCCAGCTGTATCAGAGGGGGCCTCAGGCAGAATTTAATAAAACAGATCAAGGGCCGATATTAGACAAGAGAGAGGGGTTGCACTGATTCTTTTTCACATCAACCTTTCAAAAAATCTCTTCATCCTGTACTACTCTGGTGCCATACTAGTTTCCACTATATAAAGCACTGGTGTCAAACTTGCCACGTCATGTGACGTGTCACGACGTATCACGACTCTTTTTGCATTGCCGGCAATGGGGTGGGCGCAGCTTCGGCATGATGAAACCGGCCCGTGGGCCGGCAGTTTGACACTCCTGGTATAAAGTCTTCTTTGGCAACAAGTATCTTTTCTCATTCTTGGATAATGGAGGAAAATGCAGGTTCTCACAGTAGACTTAATTACAGGTAGTCCTTAACTGATGACCATAATTGAGCCCAAAAAGTTTATGTTGCTAAGTGAGACATTTGTTAAGTGAGTCCTGTCCCTTTCTCGCCACAGTTGTTAAGTGAATCCTTGCAGTTGCTAAGTTAGTAACACGGTTGTTACGTGAATCTGGCTCCCCCCTTGACTTTGCTTGTCAGAAGGTCGCAATAGGTGATCACATGATCCCGGGACATTGCAACCGTTATAAATGTGAACCAGTTGCCAAGCATCCGAATTTTGATCATGTCACCATGGAGATGCTGCAACGGTTTTAAGTGTGAAAAATTTTAAGTCACTTTTTTCAGTGCCATTGTAACTTTGAATGGTCACTAAACAAACTCTTGTAAGTTGAGGACTACCTGTACTCAGCTAACATAAACCCTGTTTATTGGGCAAACCTCTACAACAAAGCTGGGCAAGATTTTCACACCAGAGGACCCTATATAGAGCTAGTATTAATATACATGGGTATGTTAATACATGGAAAGCGTGCTAAATCTCCCCTACTCATCAAGGTTGGTGCAGCTGAGATTGCTAAGGGAGGTGGGTGGATGGCCTACTGTTCTTTTTCTTCCTTGCCTGCCTATTCATGTTTTAGTTGGTGCTGTGTTATCCAGGAACCCCTGATTGTATAAGAGTCACAGGCCACAACTCTCTGAATAGAGAAGCCTCTGTTCAAGAGGTCCACTTTTCCACAAGGCCTGGTCTACTCAGGCTTGATGAATATCAAACCTTCTCCATTGATGGTTATGCTTATTGGACTCTATGAACAAACGGGGTTTTTCAAGAAACCCCTAATCAGCTGTGAAGTAGCTATGTCACCCATCAGTCAAAAGAGGACAGGATATCATATCCAAACGTTGGAACAGGGGTCTTCAAACTTGGCCCTTTTATGACTTGTGGACTCCAACTCCCAGAATTCCTCAGCCTGCCTGCCTGAGGAATTCTGGGAGTTGGAGTCCACAAGTCATAAAAGGGCCAAGTTTGAAGACCCCTGCCTTGGAAAACCATAGCTGCAGTTGCTGCTCTGAAAGAAAGGAGAGAAAGAAGCGGGAATCGAAAGGATAACCCAGACTTATGACATTAATAGCTAGTAGGAACCTTTATCCTGAGAGTGCTTCAGTAGGTATCCAGAGCACTTTTGGCAGTCGGAACGGAATTAAATAAGGTTAAAGTCAAAGTATTAAGAAACAGATAGAAGCCTACTGATCTTGTATCTCATCCTTCCCCCTAGGATGCTTATCTCTGGTTAGCTGCCCTGGGTACTAGTAAGCCCAGCAGGATTCCTGACTATTCTGACTATTGTGAAACTATCACAGAAATGGAGAGTAAGTTATTTAGGATTAGCTGCCATGGTTTTTAGTTCCTGATCTGTATCATTTCATAACATAAGTAAAAAAAAAAAAAAGGCTATGAGAGCAACAAGTAACTGTGCAAAGGGCCGCATGTCACCACGGGGCTTAAACCAATAATGCGTCAATACTTTTTCCTGTTTTTTAAAATCATCTTCTATCGTCTCTGTTTCTTTATTTCCTCCGTCAGGTAGCAGATTACTCTTGCCAGAAGTCTGTACATTACAAAAAGTTTTTGAAATTAGGCCATAGGCTATATCAGTGATGGCGAACCTTTTAGGGACCCAGTGCTCAAACTGCAACCTAAAACCCACTCATTTATCACCGGGTGCTGGGTGGGCGTGGCTGCGGAGGTCATGGCAGACTGGGTGGGTGGGGCCAGGGTGGCGGGGGCCAGTCCCTCGCCATCTCTGGGGCACGGCACGCATGCCTACAGAAAGGGCTCTGAGTGTCACCTCTGACATGTGTGCCATAGGTTCGCCACCACTGGGCTATATGTTGATCCCAGTGCCCAATTAAATACAGGTAGTCCTCAACTTACAACTGTTCATTTAGTGAACATTTGAAGTTACAACAGCACTGGAAAAAGTGATTTATGACTGTTTTTCACACTTAAAACCATTGCAACAACCACGTGATCAAAATTCAGAAGCTTGGCAACTGGCATGCACTTATGATGGTTGCAGAGTCCCGGGATCATGTGATCCCCTTTTGCCACCTTCTGACAAACAGAGTCAATGGGGAAGCCAGATTTACTTAACAACTGTGTTACTAACTTAACAACGGCTGTGATTCACTCAACAACTGTGGCAAGAAAAGTCTAAAATGCGGTAAAACTCATTTAACAACGGTCTCGTTTAGCAAGAGAAATTTTGGGCTCTGTTGTGATCGTAAATCAAGGACCATCTGTATATGTGGTCATTTAGATAGGCTCAGTAGTGGATCTATTGGCAAATTTGCAAACACAAATCTTCAGGCTGATTGTGTGCCTAACAAGAGCCATCGCACATATACCTTTAAAGTGTTTGTCTGCGATTCTTCAGATAAAGATTTTCAGAAAAGCTCAGAAAGGTTAATAGTAGGAAGCTAGCAAAATAAACCCGAAACTTGCTAACACTTGATGGAGGAACAATGTGGCCCAATTTAACTGAACTGGGCACTGCCAGTGGGGAACTGTTTTCAGCATATCTCTTAAGATCCTAACAGTCTTGCTCCAAGAGGATCAGCCACCGTTGATCGGATCTGATTTGTGATGAATCCTTTGCTGGCTCCTGGCTTATAAAATATGATTTACTCACATTTTCCTTTCAGTGCTTCCAATCTTATAATCTTCATGTCACCCAGAGAAGTACAGTCCATTGCTTGGTATTAATTAATATACATTTCACAATTTGCAGCAAAGATCAGCCCCTTTGCCCCATCTATAATTGTTTTAGAGAGATATAAATATTGTCCCATTTCTTTCAAGGACAGCCCTTACCATTGCATTAGGTTGTGTTGTATGATCACGCATAATATAAACTGAATTATATTAGTCAACTGAATGAACAAAATTCATGTAGTGATAGATTACCCTCGATACTTTTTTTGTCTTTGTTTTATTGCCAGCTAATTGTTAAAAATTCAGTAATTCACAGGAGATTCTTTCTAATCATTAAAATGCATTGCAGCGTCTCTAGTAGAAGCACCAAATTTTCTTTTCTGTTACTATGATTTACAACAGCCAGAATTTGTAATAGTGTTGTCTAATTATGAATATGCAATTACTACTTCTCCATTGTCTTCTGATTGAAATCGAACACCCTCCACCCCCACGCTATTTCTAGCTCCTCTGGTGTACCTTCCATCATTTATAGTGATTATCCTTAATAAGTAAAGAGCAACAAACAAACAAACAAAAACCCAACCTATTGGCTTTGACAGATAATGAGGCTCAGGAATCAACTTTGACAAATGTGGGACTGGTGGGATGCAAACAGAAAATAAAATCATTAAAAATGATTGTGAAAAACATGCTACTACTACCTACTACTAGTAGTAGTACTAATTTATTAAATTTTTATGCCGTCCAACTCTGTGTGACTCCCAACTAAAATTATTCCCTGTTTACTATGATGATCAGGAAGATGAAGATGATATTTATAGCCATCTGTTTCAATAGATGCCAGGGACAGTTAACCATAAATAGAAAAATAATGAATAGTTCTAGTAATAATAAACATACTACCAGTGGTACCGTCAATTTGTTGTCATGAGTGGCAGTCAAAGGTTCTCCACTGGGGTAGCAATTTCAATCTAGCAATGGACAAATCCAATACCAATTCAGTTTATATAGATATTATAAAAATGATTTACTGCCCCTCTATCGTTCTAGTAAATCTTTCCTGAAATTGTATTGTATTATTTTGAAAGTTTTTCAATACAATAAATAAATAGCAGGTCAGGTTAAAGCACAGGGCTTTTTTGGGGGGGAGGGGGGTCTTTCTTAACATGAAAACACTACATAATTTATTGTTATTATGATTGCTGTAATTGTTAAGTAATTAATAGTAGTACTAGGAAAGTAAAATGGTTGCAGTTGTTGTGGTCTATATACAGTGGTGGGATTCAAATATGTGAACAACCAGTTCTCTGTGTGGATGCCACTTCTGGAAGTCCATTCTTGGCCTGGGCAACAAAAAATTAGCTACCGGTTCTGCTGAACTGGTACGAACCGGCTGAATCCCACCACTGTCTATATATGCCATTTTCTTGTACACATTCAAAGAGCACTGTACAAGAATGGATTAGCTCATCACTGTTGATGCCAACGAATATTCTCTATATATCAGGGATAAGAAATCTGGAATTCATCAGCGTTCACTAAATAATTGTTCCTCATTGATTCAATCAGGGTGACTAATTGTAGGAGAATCTGGATGCTATAATATGGTATCGTCAGAAGATCAATTTATGTTCATCTCTTTTGTACATAAAGGGGTTGAGTGAACAATTATTATTTTTTTATCTTTGATTAACTACCTTCCTCCATAATCTGTCAACACTTCAAGGATATGATGGCTGTTCTATCTTTCCATTTGACTGGTGTTTACATAGACCAGTGATGGCGAACCTTTTAGAGACCGAGTGCCCAACTGCAATGCAAAACCCACTTATGTATTGTTGGGTGCCAGGTGGGTGTGGCTCATTGGGTAGGTGTGGCCAACTGGGTGAGTGTGGCCCATTGGGTGGGCATGGCTGTGGTGGTAACAGCAGACTGGGTGGGACTAAAAAGTTCAATCAATCACTTCCAACTTTGCGAGATCTTTTTTTTGCCGCGAGAAGTTGAAATTGATTGATTGATTCACATGGCAGCGGAGGCCTAAAACAAAAAGGTTTATTAAAACCCAGCTGAAGGCCTAGGACTGGGGCGACGGTGTGTGTGCCCACAGAGAGGGCTCTGCGTGCCACAGGTTCACCACCACAGACATAGGCCTTTGGGAGTATGTAGAGGAGTTGCTAGTCTTCAAGAAGTCAGGTTTGGCTAAAGCTGCTGATTGTGGATCTCTTCTTTACATTGGCAGAAAAAAAGAGAGATTAAACTAGGTTTCACTGGAGAATACGCTGCATTCACTGGAGAATACGCTGCATTCTATATACTGCCAAAAGCTTTTCCATAATAACCTATATCTTCCTAAGATTTCTCTAAAATTCTTACGCTGCTGTTTTATGATTATCAGCCCTTCTTCCATTCATTATATTGCAGAAACATTACATATAATATTTATTTACTTATTTATTTACTTGTTTATTTACTTATTTATTTACTTATTTACTTACTTGTTTATTTTATATCACTGAGGTCTCCAACATTGTCTTATTACAACACGGTTTAATATAAGTTCATCTGTGGGGTCTTTGATGTTCTCTGAGCTTGGTTGTTTTCTTGCAGACATTTCATGACCCAAACTACAGGTAGGTAACATCATCAGGACTAGCACCTACTTTGGCTCATGAAACGTCTGCAAGAAAACAACCAAGCTCAAACAGCACAAAGGAACCCCCATTTCAACCCCAAACTACAAACATTCTCCTTTTATTGACTACAAATATTCTCATTTTCCCCCCTCCTAACCCAGTAAATAGCGTATAAAAAGTATGGAATGGAATGGTTCATGATTATGAATGAGTCGTGTTGTTTGTTTTGAAAAGAACGTATAATAGGATAACATTACTGACTACTTTATATTTAGAAACTATTTATTAGAAAGAATCCAGGGAATACATTGCCATTTGGGAGAGCAAAGAGAGAGCTGGTTCTCTGTTTCCATCTATTAACTAATGCACAGAGAAGGAAAAGATGCAAAAACAAGTTCTCCTCACTTCAAAGGATTTTCAAATGATGTAGCTAAGCTGATATCATCCTAAATTGGCTTATACTGTGGGGATCAATTAAAATATAATCACTGATAAATTGCTGCAGGGAAATTGGAAGCCTGGGCATGTGTAGCCTCAATCCACTATCCGCCACATGTGTTCCTGCCTCCCTCAAGCTGGAAATTTTTTGGTTTACTCAAACAATTTTGTACATGTTGAATTTAGTGTTCAACCATGCAATTATTCTGAACACGTATTCTGCACTCTTCTTTGCTTAGGAAAGTTATTGGCATAAATCTGACACTGCCAATATGTCACAGCATTTCAGTCTGAGGGTTGGGGATAACAATGGCATAGAAGCAGGAAAGGTAGGCAGTTCTGACCCCCTTTTCATCTGCTGTTATCTACAGCCTTTTGCAATGGAAGCTTTGATACTCCAATACTTTCTTCCAGTGCTTGATCATTTGGATCAGTGTCAATGCATTTCTGTGTCCTGAAATTTTACTGGACCATCTGCAGGATTGTCTGGGATGCTACACATCCTCTTCATGACCTGTTTTCCTTGCTACCTTCTGGGAGGAGGCTCCGTGGTATCCGAAGCAGAACATCCAGATTTAGTCACAGTCTTGTTCCAAAATAGCATAAACCTTGTGAACTCTCAAGTCTCCTCTTTCCACTATGTATTCAAAATGGACAGTGATTAATATTTATATACATATATGTGTGTGTATACATACACACACACACACACACACATATATATATATATATACATATAAATACACATACACACACACTAATTTTAGCTAATTTTTGTTGCTCAGGCCCACAATGGACTTCCGCAAGTGGAATACACACAGAGAACTGGTTGTTCACATATTTGAATCCCACCATTGTATCATTATGTGTGTGTGTGTGTATGTATATATATATATATGTGTGTGTGTGTGTGTGTGTATGTGTGTGTGTGTGTGTGTGTGTCTAAAATGGTTTTGAAGATACGAGTCTCAGGTATATTCATATTCAAAAACTAAAACACCGATCACTGAGACTAAAAATTTATTAAAAACTTAGCTTTCGTCAGCGTCTGCTAACATCGTCAGAGTTCTAGCCAGGATTGAGAATCACGTTCTTATAGTCTTTGTGACACCAAACATTTAGCTAATGACCGTGTTACCGATCTATTCAGCTCCCTCCCCCTTGTAGTTAATTGCTGTGTTGTTTCCATCACACTCGTTGACGGCTGTTTAAATTTAGGCACCCTGCTCCTCTCCTCACACCCCGCCCGTGTGGAGTGTGTATGTATATGTATGTATATATGTGTGTGTGTGTATGTATATGTATACACACACACACACATGGATGTATATAGCATGTGTATATGTAGGTTATGTATGGTATGGGTAGATATATGCTTTCTTTTGAGAGCAGGCAACAGAAATTCAGAAACTTTTAACGTGGGCCAGTGTGCTCAGAGTAAAAAATGACAATAAGAATTATCTTACCTTATAATCAGATTGATATAAACACACATATGTAGGTGTGTGTCCATATTCACAGAAGTGGAAGGAGAGAGAGAGAGAGAGAGAGAGAGAGAGAGAGAGAGAGAGAGAGAGAGAGAGAGAGAGAGAGAGAGAGAGAGAGTATCAGTTCCCCAGCTTGTTCAATTTCTGTTGTTTGATATGGTAGGGGGTTGTTTTCCCTTGGATTCTTCTACTTTTTAAGTGCACACTTCACCATCTCATACAAGACTTAATAAAGCACTTAGACCAAAATAATAATAATAAAAGCTTCTCCATTTCCATCATTCCTCTGAGACAGGCCAGAACAGGAATCACATTCCTTAAACATAACTGGAATTCTACTTTACAGGGAGTTCTCGACCTATGACCACAATAGATTCCAAAAATTCTGTTGCTAAGTGAGACAGTTGTTAAGTGAATTTTGCCTCATTTTATCACCTTTCTTGCCACCTTTCCTATCGCTGCAGTTGTTAAGTGAATCTGACTTCCCCAATGACTTTGATTGTTGCAATTTCGCAAAAGGTGATCGATCATATAGTTCAGGGACACTGCAACGGTCATAAATATGAACCAGTTGCCAAGCTTCTGAATTTTGATCATGTGACCATGGGGATGCTGCAGTGGTTGTAAGTGTGGAGAAACAGCCATAAGCCACTTTTTTCAGTGTCATTGTAACTTTGAACCTTTCTGAATGGATTATTGAATTTGCATTTCTAAAAGCTGGCCTCTGCCTAGGGGCTGGGGCTGATTCCTGGGGGCTGGTTTCTGACTTTTTTTAAATTCTTCTCCATTATTCCTTTGGGGAAATATATTCTGCCTTTTTAATATTTCCCAAAATATTTCTTTCTCCGGATTCTTCCCACACTATGAACTATATGGTGCATCTCATGAAAAACAACATAGTTTCCTTATTTTGCATAGTCCTTCGATGGTGGAGAGCTTTGTCTGTTTATTTGCTATCGTTTATTTTGTTCTTTCCAAAGGAATAGAGGAAGCACTATCTAGAAGGCTGAAGGTTGAGCTTGCAGTCCTAGAAAATAAAATCCAGATATTATTTCAAAAAGTTTTAACAAGGATTGCCCACACATTTTTCCTTTCAAGCGTATTCCTGAAGCCATGTGGGCTAAAAATGAAGGACATGATCTCTACAATCCCAAAGGCCTAATGTAAGTCCTGGGTCTCCCCCCAAAAATGGCCTCTCTAAGAATTGAAGATCAGAGAGGATTGACCCAGAAAGCAAAATTGTCTCCAATTTTGGAGATATTGCTATTGTGGTAGAATGAAGTTTGGACTAGAATGAAGGAGAAGAATGAAAAAGAGATTTTTGTGCCCTGTGTCAGACTTTGTACACAGGAGGACCATGAAATATAGCAGGCCATATTTTTTTTTAAAAAAAATGAAATCTAAAACTATAGAGAATACTGCTTCCAATGTCACATCCGTTTCTTGCTACAAAGCTGCAGCACATCATTGTTTTTACAGTGATGCATGTTTTTTTTTATGTTTTTCTCTATATTACTTGTTTTATGTGGCCCAGAATCCTATGTGTGTTAAGGGAAAATTATGAGATTCAATCAATCAATCAGCAGCAATTGATGGGTCTTGCACCAATGGTAAAAGCTGAGTAACAAATGCCTCCACATTTTCAATAGGCAATAGCCAATTTTTATTTTATTTTTTTGAGTTGGATATGCATGGAGTTTACTGAAAAAGCAGCCGAGGGTGCCATCTGGATCCTTATTCTGCTGGCCAATTGCTGAAGAATTCACTTCCATTGGCAGATCATTTGAGAAATCCACTGGCAGGCTTCATCCGTTTTGACAGGATTTCAGCCGAATGGTTTTATAAAAAAAACAGGACATCACAGTGGTTGTAAACTGTCCAAGTACCATAGCAGTAGAAAATCACAAGACGTTCAAAAATTATTATCTCTCTAAGCAACTTGATTGTCATTTTTGGTGAAGATCTCCACTTTAGGGATCAATGCCTTTTGTACCATGACCTGCAGGAGCTTGAGTTTTATTAGGTGATTTTAAAAAAGAGAAAAGTGTATTTTGTGTGTATATTTAAAGCATTATTCTTTAAAAAAAACCAATCACTTTCATGACAGAAAAGATTAGTTTATGAATAAAAGACAGTTCCTATCTACAGGTTTCTAATCTAAAATATATGAAACACACACACACAACACATACACACACACACACACACACACACATACACACACGTTCTGCATAACAAGAAAAAGAAAAAGAAATTCAGCATTTAAAATTGTAAACTTCTTAAAATGATGAACTGGAATGGAAACATATGTCAGTTATATAGCATGCTGGTTCTGTTTCAGTACATTCAGTAGTTTAGTAATATGCCTTTTTCTCCCATTTTGTTCTTTTATTGTCTTGAAAACGTGAAACTGCATAGATGTACACATTCATGTGAGTTTAGGGGAAATATTTTATATTTTTCCTCAAGCGCATTAGTAAGATGGGCTATAAATAGACACTGTTCCCTTTTGTAATTCTGAGGGAAACTTTTTAGGCGGAGGCAGTTTTATGCAATCAAAAAAAAAAATGCATGTCCATTCTATGTGGTAGTCCTTCGGATTTGAAGAAGACATGCGGTTGTGCAACTGGTCCCAGAGGTGGCTATGCAATCTAGGTCTGGAAGTGCAGAGCCTAGTGTAATGGGGGCACTGAAAGTCCATTGTTTAGCTAGCAATTATAGAAACACAATCTTGCCAATCAACACTGAGGATGGGATGGAGAATGTGCATGTGAAATTACTCCAGTCATTTGATCTATCTTCAAGACAGCGTCCAGGACTTACACCTAGACAGGAAAGAAGAGATAACCACAGCTCTGTTGATTTTCAGCTGCACAGATCAATGCACTCTAGTATGCATTCGTCTTGATTGAGCACTCTAGTATGTAGCGTGGCTGGCCTTGCTGGTGTCAATTTCTTTATCCAAAGACCCATCACTTGAGCTGATGCTTCCCACGTATTTGAAACTGTTTACATTTGTCAGCTGGGTGTCATCAACAGTGATTTTTGATTCTACAAGCTTGATATTTGCCATGGGCTAGTAAAGTACTTCTGTCTTGTTTGGGCTGAAGAGCAGACTGACCTCTGAGAATTGTTCAACATTAATTGTAGATCACTGTCTTTGTATTTCAGAGGTGCACAGTCATCAGAAAAGACTGTATGGAGGCACCATATCTGTGCATTCAGGTAGTGAAGGTTAAAGGAGGAGCCATCTAACCTGAAGGTACCCTTTCAGACCCTGCACAATACAACATACAAGCAAAGAACAAACTAAATAGGACTGGGTCTAGCACACAACCCTGCTTCACCCCATTGGAAGTGGCAAATGTATCACCATTGTAAAGAACCTATCCTGTTGTGCAGTAGTGGAATCAAGTTCATGAACTTCCTCTGACATCCATAATGTCTCAGGATGATGCAGAGAACCACCCTGTTTACAGCATCAAATGTTTTTGTCAGATCATTTTCCTGCTCAATGCCTTTCTGGACTTGCCTCATGGCAAATATCTATCTGTAGTACTCTGCTCTGGTTGAAAGCCATACTATGCCTCTGGGAGGTTTCCTTCTGACAAGTGACAAGTCTTTTCAAGAGAATGTGAGCAAAGATCTTGCCTGTGATGGACAGCAAGAACATATCACGGTAGACATATTTATATATCTCTGTAGTTTCCCACAAGCAGATTTGCTATGGAGATGATTATTTTTATAGCCAACAGTGTTCATGTGACTGGATTAAGATGTAGAATAGAATAGAGCTGGAAGGGACCTTGGAGGTCTTCTAGTCCAGCTCCCTGCTCAAGCAGGAGAACCTATACCATCTCAGACAAGTGACTGTCTAGCACCTCTTCTTAAAAATCTCCAGTTATGCCACAATTTCTGGAGGCAAGCTGTTCCACTGGTTAATTGTCCTCACTGTCAGGAAGTTTCTCCTTAATTCCAGGTTGCTTCTCTCTTT
>NW_015387604.1:356950-371262 GCF_001527695.2 Protobothrops mucrosquamatus
CCAGGTTGCTTCTCTCTTTGATCAGCTTCCAACCATTGTTTCTTGCCCTGCCCTCTTGTCCTGTTCTATAATATTTTTTGCAAGGAATATTTTGAACACTGGGAAATCAGTTGCATGTCATCTGTGAAGTGGGAGGCCAATGGAGAGCTTGGATGGGCAGTGAGAGATGGCAGAGGGGAGGCTAATGGATATCATAGGACAATAGGTAAGCACATTATATATTGATATAATTGGGGCTGCATACCTTGGGATATGGAATCTAGGGAAGTGCTAGAAGCTAATTAGGCTAAATATTTTCTGTACTTGCTAGGTAGACCAACAATTTGTATCCTTTCTCCTTTTACTCATTCTGGCATTTTATTTTAAAAAAATGGTATCACACAGCCTTTCTGAATTTCTATGAGACACTCAGAAAGGATTATAGTTTGATATGGACTCCTTCATAAGCATCAAGTTTAATTGGACTATCCCACTGGCTTTCCTTTTTAGCCTTATTGTTTAGACATTACTTCCTTGTTGGAAATAAACTTTATGATTTTCTATATGTTTTCTGGGTTGTTTCTCAAAATAACAACCTAGCTTGGGTTTATCCTGGGTTGGATAACTATATTCAGGTCATGGAAATGAAGTCTTCCTTGGTTGATATTATCTTTTTCCCCAAAATCTTGAACAACTCATGCATCAAATTTAGTAGGAGAGGACATCGAAGAGTCATTCTAGAACTTGAGCATTCAGTCAAAATTCTAGTTAAGGTTCAATATAGCAATTTCCACAGTGTTCTATATACATTTTCTATAGTGCCTTTCACCTTCAAGCAGGCCATCTTTCAATCAGCAAGAATCTGCTTGACTATGGTCTGAGTCTAAATAACAAAACTCAATGATTTGTACCTGCTTGTAACACTGATGTGTTGATGCTACAGAAAAGAACCAGATGGTCTGGAAATTTTGGAATTCTCTCAACCGTGCATAAGCAGACAAACAACTGGGAGGAGATTTAAAAGGCACCTCTACTTATGTTTCTAATTATTGTATACTGAATCTTCCAACTGAGGATAGATACAATTATCAACCCCTCATTGTTTACTTCCTTGAAACATCTAGAAAATTATTGATAGACTCTATATTGAGGTAGATCAGTTAGTTGTGCCCTGTATGGCAGTTGCTGTTGTTTTCATCTAGGAATTTAATGATATAAATATTAATTACTTAAACTTGTTCTTCTATGGGAAGTGACAGTAACAGTAATGGAAAAGTGTCCTTCAAGTTGAGTGCAACTCCTGGTGACTTCATAGTAATGTCCATGTTTTGCTTTGCTTTTGGCAACAATACATATGTGGTCTACCATTGCACCTTCTGCTTTTTGCTTTTTTTTTTACTCTCCATTTTAACCTATAAACCAGGAACTTTCTGGATCTAGATAACTAGATCTAACTCTTTTAGCTTTTTGAGATCAACTGTTGTCAACTCGGTGCTGCCACTAGCTAATTGCTCAGAATTACCTGCAGTATTAAGATTAGCAATTATATTGGTAGCTTTTGGAGAAATGAGGGACATTTATTTAGCATCCTGGTACCCCTTCCCATTCATATCTTTTCCTTCATCTTTTAAAGAAGTTAGCAATCTTTCCATCATCTGCAATCAACACTGTAAGTAGCAAGCGGTTGTGGAAGTAGTAGTTTTAGATCTCTGGGAAACCTCAAATTGCTTATCCCTTTTCTGGACATATGATATTATGTGAAAATTCTAGAATTTTCACAAAACCCGTATATCTAAGAAATAGGATAGGACCACTAGAAACAACCACAGAACATCAACAGTCCTAATTCTGAATTCAGCATGTGTCTATTATACATATTGAAATTATCATATTGTATGTAGGGGTGTGTGTGTGTTATATTTTGAATAGCTTATGCATTGGCCCCACATCCAATTTCAATACACCAATTGGGTATGTTGAATAAAGCCCATACATAATAATATATAGGTTAGAATTGAAATACATGCATTGATTGATCTAAAAGATCAAATCAATGCAAAAAAGATGTTGAGGGTTGTGTGTATAGTTTTTTTTCTTGTGTTTAAACCACTGGTAGGATTCAGCCGGTTCACACCACTTCAGCAGAACCGGTAGCTAATTTTTTGTTGCCCAGGCTCAGAATGGACTTCTGGAAGTGGCATCCACACAGAGAACCGGTTGTTCACATATTTGAATCCCACCACTGGTTTAAACACTCAGCTTCATATTTACTCTATGATAAAATAGAATGACTTCAAATTGTTTTGAAGATTAAATGGACTTTTGTATATTTCCATGCACTTTCTTATGCATAAAATGAAGTCTTCAGAAAGATATATTTAATTTAATCATTCGGATCATAAATCTGAATCAAATCAATTATTTGAATCAAATCAAACTGAACTGAAAATTCATTTGGATCTTGCCTGATTTGCATAGCCATAATATACATAATAGCTAAGATTGAATATTACTTCCAATCTATTTCAGTTTTGCATATTTTTAATTATAAATCCAATTACTTTTCATATTTATATTTATTTTATTTTTATATACAGTTTTTCCATAAAATAAAATTTCATTTTTTTCTTCTTTTTTATTGCCCTAGTTTTGATTTGAAAACTCTGTAACACCATTCAGAAAAGGCTAGAATCCCAAAAAAATTACTACACTGTGATCCCTTTACTAGTGCTGAATGTATGAATTAGGTCAGCTCACTTAAAAATATGGGTCAAGGAAAAATCTCCCCCATCCCTTTACACACACACACACACACACACACACACAAACATCATATGAAAATTGCCTCCAATTTCCTTTACAGCAAATATGATGACAAAATTACCTCTTAGTCTATGATTACAAAAACAAATTCCCTTTTTTTCTATTATCAATTATTTTCTAATCATTAAAACTGTACGATGTAAGGTTGTTGTTTTTTTCTGTTTCACGCAAAAAGTCTATAAGGGTTTTCCAGTCGGCAATAAATGTTGATACTATTTTTTCTCTAATTAAGGAAATCAATTTAACCATCTCTGCAAACTCCATCATATTCACCAACCATTCCTGCATTGTGGGTAATGTCAGAATCTAAAAATCTCCCCATCCCACTTACAAGCAACATCAGTTTCTCCCACCACCCATCCTTTCCCCAAAGGTCTGTTTTTATTTCAGGTCTTAGTGTCGTGATCACTGCTGTTTGATGAATCAGCATTCTTGTTAACAAGAAGAGCAGGGCTATCATCTAATGAAAATACTCGGTATTTTATGACTCCCTAGACTGTAATTCTGCATATTAAAATAGAATTTCAATCTCAGTGTTAGAAATAAAATCAAACTTAGCATCTGTGGGTTGAAAAGAACTGTTAAAAAGTGCTATTCATTGAATTTTTAACTATTTCTTTTGGGGCATGGAAGAAAGGGTAGAAGAATTTCCATGAAGGGATTTTTAAAATGCTTGCAAATTAGAAATAAGTGAATAGTAATCACCATGCTAGTACAGTTCATGGTATGTTTCATTACAGCAAACAGAGAAAATTCCCCATAATGGACCCAACTACTTTTAAAAATCACAATGTTTATGAGGAAAACTGCTTTACCCATTATGGATTTTAGGAATATAAAATGTATATACCAACTAAAAAAGTGATAATTGCTAGATGTGTATTAGGGAACTATGCTGATCTCACTGTGACTGAAGTTCTTTGGTTAAAGATACACACAATGGCAACAATTAATTCCTTTCAACATAAATTGTACTAATATATTTATTCTTAGACAGATTAATTACTATTTTAAAAGGCCCAATATACTCCCGATGGTGAAGGATAACTCCAGTGTAGGCCTAGTGGTTACATTTTGCCTCTATACAGGCCTCCATCCTTTCTGCATGGCTGTGTGCAGAACAGTGATAGCTGTTTTTTCAGCTCTGTTTTACCCATCACCCAAAATGGCCACCCCCCATTCCAGTCGCTGATGAATGAAAGAGAGAGAGAGAGAAAGAGAGAGAAAGAGAGACAGACAGACAGACAGATGCTTGTTGAATTGCTAAGAGAGAAGTGGACTTGCACTGATGCAAGAAAGAACTTGGACCTTCTATGTATCATGAATCCTGAATTTCTTGCAGTTTGTGTGAAAGGGAACAGAAAGTTCTAAAAGGCAGGAAGGCCAATGAGATAAATTAAAAATAGCAGCAAGTTGAGATCATTGTATCCTCCCCTAAATAAGAGAGGAAAATAGTTGTGGGAAACCAAAAGAGAGGCCATTCAAGAAACTGATGATAATGTGGAGGAGAGAAGATGCCACAAAAATCCAGCAACAAAGTTGAAATATGCATTCAGTCGCATATAGAATTCAATAGATACCCAGTGATGATCACCAGGCGTCGGCCGAGTTGAACTTTCCCCGTGTGGTTAAAAAGCTGCATTTGCATCTAGGCATTTGCCATTTTATGAATCTGGCTAAAAAGTTACAGTACTAGTAACAAAAAGTTTCACAGGTGATTGAAATATATTAGGTGAGCCAGACATTATTAATAAATTAAGTAGAACCTTAGGTGTGCAATCTGAAAAGGGGTAGGCTATAGGCTTGCTTATTGATTGATTTCTGTCCCATCTTTCCTCCATCAGAAAAACTAGGATACCTGATTTTCCACAATTGTGCATTTATTTCTGTATAATAACACTGCTGGTTCATCCCACTACATAGGAATTTGAACGTGGTAATTGAGTGTTCTAGTTAAAGATTATAACTTATGCAATTAATATTTGATTAATAATGTATTCCTAAATGCTTTTCATTCCAGTCAGTGTCAGCCAGCACAACTTAATGCCAGGTGACTGTTGTAGGATTACATATAGTTCAACTTAGCATCTAAGAAACATATTTAAAAGTTTTAAAGAGAACATACAAACTAACACAAACTAATGCAGGATAAAGAAAAGATAAAAATGACTAAAAAGAAACAGAAAGAAGAATCTTCCCATTTCTTTTGCAGCAAATACAAGTAGAGATACAAGTTATCTCTTACTCTGTGATTACAATAAAAAGCTCTGTTATCCTTTTTTTTTATAATCATCAAAACCATAAGTCATAAGTGCATTTTTTCTATTGCATGCAAAAAACTCCTATAAAGGAATTTCCAGTCACCATAAATGTAGATACTATCTATTCTCTAACCAAAGAAGTTAATTAAGCCATCTCTGCAAAGTTCCTTCATTTTTACCATTCCTCCATTGTGGGCAACGTCGAGCCTTTTCACTTTTGACGCCTAAGGAAGACTTTCAACAAATCTCCAAATCCTTCAGAATTTTCTTTAGCATGGTTGTTAAATTTATATTTCTATATCCGAATGCAACAATATATTGAGTTAGTGGCTGCTAGTGATTCTTTCAGATATTAAGTTGGAGAGCATGGGTGCCAACTGTAGATGGAGTGAAGGATAACAAAGGTGGAATCATCACACTAAATCATTCTTCTGAAACGACATTGTTTCAAGCTCATGTCACACAAGGTTAAAAAAAAAAAAAGCATTACTGAAAGAAATCACTGCCGATAGTTGTGGCCTGGCATTTTAGCACTCAGTTTATAATTCCACAGGTTTTCAAATGAAATGTAAAAGAGTCTATGAAAAACATGTAGAGATATAAAACTCTCTGTCACCTTCATAAAACAATGGCATTGCTACTTGACCAAATTGTCAAACAGAGTTGAGTTGAGGTCTTTTGAGCTGCACATTTTAAAATTCTTTGGAGGCCTACTTGGGACAAGGCCATGAGAGGCTGGTGATATTGTGAAATTGGTGTGAATGGAGGAACCCAATTTTTCAGCCCATTTTCTGCAGGAAGTCTATTACAATATCCAAAATGCTTGGACTAATCAGCACAGATTAGATTTGAATCGGAGATGCAAGATTAAATGAGCAAATTATTTGATTTGAGATTGAACTTCAAGAGTTAAGGACAACCTAATTTTATGTGAGCTGCTTTTAGAGTCAATTTCCAAAGATTTTTCTATATGGATAAAACTTTAAAATCTCACAAGCTGCTTCATTTTTTGGCATTCAGCTGGATACTCTCAATAGCTTCATGGGTTTTGCTCATCCCTAACCCTCCCTCCCTCCCTCCGTCCGAATACATTTTTTTCTAATTTAAAAATACAAACTTGCAAAAACAAATCTCCCTTTTTTAAAAAAAAAATCTACTTTTTCATTTGCTTCTTTAGGGGACTGAAGAATAACCAGTTAGAGTAGTATCTATAAACCCAGAAAAGGTCATTACTTGTGCAATAGATATAATTGTACAAAGCTCTTCCTAAGTACAAAGCTACTACTTGCTCTTGAAGCAGGAGCCATGAGTCTAAAAAGACCCCCAGTTTATGAGCTATTTATTTATTTATATGCATAATTGATAATGCTGCCCATCTTAAGGCCATGATTCTGGGCGGCATATGAAGATTAAAACCACCATCACCACATATCAATCAGCAGTCTTCAAAACAAAAAGCCACAAAACCTGATCTTCTGGCCCAAACTGGATCTGCATGGGGCAGGGCTACCCTATCCAGAGCCACTGATGGAATATTCCTGATCGGAGGGCTTGCTAACCCACTCCAGGATAAGAATCCTGAAATTGTTCTTCCCCGTTCAGATTCTAGCAAAACTTTCACAAAACTTGTTGGCAATTGTCGGTGTTTGTTAGCAGAGGCAGCAGAAGCAAGCATGTACAACGGGGGACAGGGCTGCAAGAAACAGGTCAGCTACAAAGAAATAGTCTGTTGCAGAAAGAGGAACTCATAGCTGTGCTGTCCTCGTT
Source organism: Protobothrops mucrosquamatus (assembly GCF_001527695.2). NCBI lineage: Eukaryota > Metazoa > Chordata > Lepidosauria > Squamata > Viperidae > Protobothrops > Protobothrops mucrosquamatus. The sequence goes on from NW_015387604.1 coordinate 363,781, forward strand.
CCTATTTTTAAAGCAGTAAAACTTTGGGCCAATGCCTATGAGTGTTAGATAGGCATCCATTTGATCATTGTCAAGAGAATTAAACCCCCACTCAGTCCACAAGAAGGTAAAAGCAATCACTATCTAGAGTCCATTTTCACAGTCCTGAAAGCTGAGCTGAATTCAAGAGTTGCAGTTGTATAACCAGCTATTGTAACCTCTCATTAACATAACAAAGGAAATGTACCACTTATGGACTGAGAGCCAGAAAAGGTAAATGAAGTCCTAAATTGGTGTCAATCTTACCTCACCAACTGTTGATATAAAACCTTTAATGAGATCTTAAACTGACTGGTTAAACTGACTGGGGTCAAATTATTCTCCAAAGCACCAGAGGGCAGGATAAGAAACAATGGTTGGAAACTGATCAAAGAGAGAAGAAACTCTTCCAGCTCTATTCTATTCTATTCTATTCTATTCTATTCTATTCTATTCTATTCTATTCTATTCTATTCTATTCTATTCTATTCTATTCTATTCTATTCTGTTCTGTTCTGTTCTGTTCTGTTCTATTCTTTGACTTTTCATGCTAAAATCGGAGGAAACCACCCACCCACCCCCAATGTGATTTTACCCCACTCTTTAGTATTCTCAATCTATGGCACTGAAACTGATCATTATATATTTCCAGTAACACCCCAGAGGGAGAGATTTGCAAAACATTTGAGGGGGGTATCCATTTGGTTCAATGGGCTGTTTGCAAGCTGTCTGCTGATTTGATTTAAGTATGAATCTGCTTCAACCAAACTTCATTGAGAAAATTGTTAGAGGTGGATTCAACTTTCATTGAATTAAGCACTCAATCAAAGTTGAATCCACCTCTAACAATTTTCTGGGGCTGTTCTTATTATTTGCCCCACTAAGATGCAACTTAGTCCTGATTGATCCAGGGTTAAGACTGATTGTCACTTTTGCAATCAGATGGGCAACAGACACTGGGAACAGAGAGAAAACACATTTTGTCCCACAATTTTCAGAAGCTATCCTAATCCTTACTTCCTAGACTAATATATCAATCAGACAGATGACCTTCAGACTGTGCACTCCTTTTTTAATGGAGTTCCTATTTGTGTGTTTGTGTGTGTGTATATTCCCTTCCATTTCCTTGGTGACATCACTTCACCAGCCATTTGGCATTTGGCCAGCCAAAAATAAAGGGAAAATGCATCCTTTCATCACCAAAGCTTTACTTCTTTCCTTCAGTAAGTGCCTGACATGATCAAAGATGGAAGCTGCGAGATGCATCCAGTAGCAAACATGAAGGGAAAATGCAAACTATAAGAGGTTCTGGACAGCATAGAGCTATTACAACTGCAAAGAAAAAATAGAACAAAAATCCTCACCAAGGACACACTATGAAGGTTGTAATATTGCTGGAGGAATGAAACATTGGTTGTTTATATGAGGCTTTGGAAGAAACAATTCTGATTCCTTCAATTAAAAAAAAATCTGTTGGTAAAAAATACATATTTTCCATTTTCTAAATGGAAATCCAGAAAAGTCCCTTGTCCCCTATAAAGAAATAAACATGTCACATGTAGATCATTTTACTGATGGTTCTAAATAGCCCCATAAAAAGATGCTTTATGTGTTCAAATCTGTTTAATGCCATAAACCCAAGTCAAATTCCCCCCTTTAAATGGATATTATTAACAAATACACATGCTAAATGCAAACAATGCAAGTCAACTTTTGCAGTAATTAAGGATCAGAACGATCTGTGATTCTAGCATTCATCTGGGTAGAGTTTTGCATCATTTAAAAGCACACCATCCAAAAGATAGCTAGTTTATTAGGATTACACCTCCTCCTTAGTTACTAAACACAATAGGTTTTAGTCTCTGGCACACAACACAACTGGCACATAGTCGGCATATGTTCAGCTTGACCGATTACAAACCCCAGCAAAGTATATCCTGAGAAAAGAACAGCCATTTGGCCAAAATCCTTGTAAACAAACAATTGTCAGCTTCAGGCTAAATTGTCTTCAGTATCCTTCATGAAGCCTTTTTTTTTTGTTTATTAAAACTTTATTTGCTATGATGCACACAAAGCACGAGATTCCAGGAGAGGTAATAATTTCTACCTGCCACATGACCATGGAAGCCTCTTCAGACAACACTGGCTCCCTCAGCTACGACACGAAGATGAACACCTAGAACTGGACATGACTGGACAGAGGAAACCTTTCCTTTTTTTTTAAATCAATGGTAGGCAAATTGTGACTTGAAAACTTTTACCACTGTCCCCCATGTTATTCACCATTAGACTACTGGGTCAGGGTTATCCAAAGTTGTGATTCATCAACATCTGGAAGGGCACAGGTTATCCTTCCCTGCTTTAAACCATGAGAGCTCCATACTGGATACTTCAGCCAGAATTTTGAGGCTAGGTCAAATAGAACAAAAAAGCAAACATTCCTGGAAGGCAAAAAAGGGGAAATGTGAATTGTAACTAATACTGTCCAATAACTATGATGAAACTTAAGGAGAGTATTAAAATGCATAAATAATAAAAGTTTATCTGATTTTTCAAGAAAAGACCTAATTTCGAGAGAGAAAAAAATATTTGTAACTCAGGGTTGAATTGTGTGGTTATTGGTGCTCTCTGAGCTTGGTGGTTTTCTTGCAGATGTTTTATTACCAAACTAAGTAACATCATCAGCACTAGAAGGGAGTGGATTTGCTCTCTTTTTTTCATTAGTGTATAAAAATAAGAGCAAACCTCACTCCCTTCTAGCATTGATGATGTTACCTAATTTGGTAATGAAACATCTGCAGGAAAATCACCAAGCTCAGAGAGCACCAAGGACCCCACAGACTTAATTTCATTGTATACAATTATTGCAAAAGGACCTATTTCTCTGAAACAAGGTGATTAGTTCAATAAATTGGTCCTCCACTAGTTCTGCCTACACAACTCCAGATCTCAGCATTCACACATTTAATCATTTAAGTTATTGTTTGATTTCTTCACATAAACTCTGCTGATAACACTTCTGATACAAGGTTAATGTAAGATAATGGACATAATGAAATGCTTATTAGAAGGAGGCATGACAAGAATAGTTAGATTTCCAGCTGAACCATTTCCTCGTACTCACCAAAAAATGTTCACCTTAACTCTCTCACCTATCCCTGCTAGTTTAGATGCAGGAAGTTATAAAGTCAGGAAAAAGGAAATTATTGCAGAGGTTGCTTATTTTAAAATCCATGCCTTTTCCGTGCACTTATAAATGAGAACATGCACGTTTGGCTTCATGATGCTAATTAGAAAATCAGCTTTTGACAGGCGCTTCATTATTAAGCAAAGATATGCCAATGCAGTCTTTGCACTGTCTGATATTAATGACACTAACAGGACAATAATAGCTATTGTGCACACACCCTACATGCCATTAAAATATTAGAAGGTCTTTGTGCATTTTTTGGGGAGAAGTTAATGTCTGATGCCATGGAGGTTATGAAGGAAGACACAAACACAAATGCAAATGCTAGCTTTAAATAGTGCTGATGGTTGAGTTCAATTGAACAAAGCTGCTTTTTCTTCTCACATTCATAGAACACACATTTCAGCTGCGGTTGTTGAATTGTATAGAAATAAATAAAGCCTTGCCATATTGCTTAGGTATTTGGATTGGCACCCTGCACATTTCTCGCACAGAAGAAGTGGAAGAGATGTAGTATAAGGAAAACAATGTCATGCAATCTTTGCATAAGATAGGTGTACAAGACCGAGGGTTAAGAAATATAGAGCCTCCATATTTATATTATGAGAAATAGAATAGTGAAAAGTTGTGGAATGAACAGGAAAAAAATCCAGAAGAAACAAGAAGAAAATCCAGAGTATCCGCTTTAGTACTGTCAACAGAGAAGTGAGATCCAATGTATGATGCTGAAGTTCTCATTTTACCGACCTCAGAAAGATGGAAGGCTGAGTCAGGGGCTGCCACAAAGAAGAGGGAATCAAGCTATTTTCCAAAGCGCCTGAAGGCAGGACAAGAAGCAACGGGTGGAAACTAACCAAAGAGAGAAGCAACCTAGAACTAAGGAGAAACTTCCTGACAGTTAGAACAATTAACCAGTGGAACAACCTGCCTCCAGAAGTGGTGAATGCATCAACACTGGAAGTTTTTAAGAAGAGACTGGACAGCCATTTGTCCGAAATGATATAGGGTTTCCTGCCTGATCAGGGGGTTGGACTAGATGACCTCCAAGGTCCCTTCCAACTTTATTATTATTATTATTATTATTATTATTATTATTATTATTATTATTATTATTATTATTATTATTATTATTATTATTATTACCTTGAGCTGGTGAGAATCAAACCGCTGACAGTCGGCAGAGTTAGCCTGCAATACTGCATTCTAACCACTGCGCCACCACAGCAGTCATGCTGTTGACTACTTGCCTCTGTCTATACAAGCAAAATACTCAGCTTACTTATTGAAGGATAAAACAGAGCAAGGGTATGGTGGTAGACAATTGGATCATTTGTCATTGTATCTATTCCTCCTAAAGTCCAAGCATGCCAGTGACAAGGCCAAACTGCTGCTTCATGAATCTGAAACAAAATACAGGATGAATTTTTATAGAGATAAGGCCTGATATGGGGTAGAAAATTAGTTCATTCAAATGAAGACAGATCCATATAGCTCTTTGCAACCTCTCAACAGGAAATATAGTCTATTTTCTGAAAACGTATAGAATCCTATTGTTCAACCCTTGCCAATTTTTCAGTATTTTTGTTACTTGTGGATCCAAGCACAAATTTCACCGAGGGCTTGGAAATGAAATTGTTTTGATAGCCGCCCATATAAAGATCCCATGATTTTCAATTTGCATACCAAATTGAAGGAAAGGGGGGGGGAAGTTAAGGTTGATTGTTCCAACAATTTACATTTCTTGGAAGACAGGTACCCAGTAAGTGTGCAAATTATTTCAAAGGTTTGACTTGAGTTTTTATTCCTGCTTATTCACCTCCTGAAGAAACCTATCTGATCTTCCCACTTTTTCCTCAAATCTACACTATGTCCATACTTCTCTGTCCTCTCCTACTACATAATTAATCTTTAGATTTAAGTAATCTTTTCCCTCAGTACAATTCTGGTCATTAGGGAAGATCTCCCTGTAGCGCCACCATTTGGAGAAGGAAGGGAGGCTTTGCATTCTGCTCCCCGTATTACAGCATGCTGATGTGATGCTCAAAAGCTTAAACTCCTTAGCAAAGACTCTAAGGATTTATAGCTCTCCAGCTTTCTTACCTAGCAAAGCTCTTGGAGGCTGTCAAGAGCTGACCTTCTTTGTAGAGGATTGAATTCCTTTAATGCAGTCACTTTTTAGAGGGCCCTACCTGCTTTCCCAGACTGATGTAGAGACCATTAGAAGAGGTTTCCATGGATACTAATATCAGAGGAGATGAAAGAGGATGATCCACTTTACTGACCACTGTAGCAATAGCACCCCTCACAGATGTTGTTCTTTTTTGTTTCTTATAGGTATTTTCCCCCCTTTTTTCATATTCAGGTGCAAAATCTTTTTTCCCCCTCTGTTCATCTCACACACACACACATACACACTGCTATTCATATTCCACACAACTCTACCTTACATAAAGCTTATGCAATCGAGGCTGCAATCCTATACCAATTTAGCTTAATATAAGACCTTTAAAAATAGTCAGATTTATTTCTGAACACACTCATGAAACTGTGCTCTTAGGGTACATTTCTAACAATGCTGTCGTGAGATATCAATACCACAAATTAAATACCAACACGTCAAACGCGCACTTATGAAACTTTATATACTTATTATTAGATTATGAGAGCCTTTTAAGTTCTTTATCCTCCTTTCATTTCTCAAAATCATCTTAGCAGGGTGATCTTTTACATGTCTGTTGAATTCAATGGTGCTTTACTCCCAGATTAGAGAGAATAAGGTTGGTGCCTAAATTTAGATTCCTATGCTAATCATTGTCCTAAGCAGGATTTATTGTTGAATAAATTGTTCCCTGTGAGTTAGCTTACAAATGAATTTCATTACTTCTTTTTCCAGGCCAATATTCAGCTAAAGAAACATTTGGCTTTATGGGCCAAAAGAATTGTACTTAAAGCTGGGACTAGTTGCATCAAAACTCTGCATCAGTGGAAACTTTAAGATGTTATGGATTTCAACTCTCAGAATTGTTGGCCAGGGAATTCTGGGAGTTGAAGTCCACACATCTTAACGTCGCCAAGTTTGGAAAATACTGATCTACATTATTTGTACAGACACTGGCAACCAGAGAAATAATGACCACGTGGATCTTCACTTAGTCACAAACCACAATAACAAATTTCAGTGGCCAACCATTTTCTCCTGTCCCAGACGCAACACACACAAGAGACAGTTGCTAGTGTTACCAATACTCTTTTAAAACAAATGCCCAAGTGGCAGGGAAAGTATGAACACAAACACATCCACACACATCAGCAGGAAAGAAGTGCCAGAAGTCAGGCTTTCTAAACTCTCAAAGTTTCCAAATCAAAAGCAGCAGGCAGAAGAGTGGTCAAAGTAAGTCTGAAGGTTAAAGAAGGTTCTCCAGCCAATCTGGGATCCACAGTCAGAATCAAAGTCAAGAGCCAAAACACATGGGATGCAGATTGCAGAATGATATTTCCAACAAAGAAGCTTGAGTTCGCTGTTTTATTTAAGTAGAGCCAGAGTTCCTTATAAGGAGCCATGCTTTGCTCTCTCCGCCCTGGGAAAAGTAGGGGGTAGATGGCAGCTCACACTGTTAATTTTTCAGAGACTGATGAGCAGGTGCTTCTGTCAATGATCAGATGGCCCTACCTCAACTACCTGCAGTCCTCAGGTGAAAATTCATCCAGTAACTCCCAAAGTGGGCTGCCCATTATTGGTCTCTTTGTCTGAGTTGAGTTCATGATATTACAACTTAATGTGCTATGAGAACAAGCTTGAGCAGGGGTAGGCAACCTTGACTCTTTTATGACTCGTGGACTTCAACTCCCAGAATTCCTGAACCGGTTCTCTGTGTGGATGCCGCTTCCAGAAGTCCATTCTGGGCCTGGGCAACAAAAAATTAGCTACCGGTTCTGCCGAAGTGGAGTGAACTGGATGAATCCCACCACTGAAGGGAGTGGGGGGGGGGATCAGAGTTTCATTAGTACAGAGGGATTTTCTTCTTTTAGAAGGGCATTTGTTACAACTTGGCTAGAAAATTGTTTGCTCCTGAAATTGCATCTGAATGTGGGCTAATTGGAAAGAAGGGTCTTTTCCCTTCAATTGTTACTGAGCATCTGGCAAAATCTTCTCTTTTGCAATAGAAAAGTTGAGGACAGAAATAAACCAGCTTCGCAACCTGCTAAATTTATCGCATCTGCCTCAATTGACAGAGAGAGAGAGAGAGAGAGAGAGAGAGAGAGAGAGAGAGAGA
>NW_015387604.1:371615-381581 GCF_001527695.2 Protobothrops mucrosquamatus
CAGCTGACTTTAAGCAACACATGCTACAACATCTTGCAATGTAGCAATGCAACTCTATATTTTCTTTCCCTTTTATTCATGGTCCAAGGTTTTCCCTCCAATTGGCTTTCTGTGATGAGAATTGGAAGGGGATAGTGTGGCTGGAACAGAAGATTACAGATGCCCATGTTCTGCATTTTTTAATTTTGTGATAGTCCGTTGCAAGTATTAAAAGAGATTTGTGGTGGCTGTTTTGCATTCAAGCACACCGGAGACATTTCACTGAGCATAGGAAGCTACGTGTACCATGTTACTTGCTTCCAGAAGTTGTGGGTGCTCCAACACTGGGGGATTTTTAAGAAGAAGCTAGACAACCATTTGCCTGAAATGGCATAGGGTATCCTGCTTGGACTAGAAGAACTCCAAAATCCCTTCAATTCTGTTAGTCCACCTTGCCTAATACTCTATAACAAAGGCTTTGTAGGGTTCACGAACTACTGTACATTTGATCTGTGTGCACTTATATCAGGGATCACACTTAACAGAACCCAGCATTGTGTCAAAAGAAATATGCTTGCTCCACAGAAAAAAACATTCTTTCTCCACTTTATAATCCTTTCTGAATTTTGAAAACCAGCTTGTAGGGTTTGGGGCTGAAACTTTTAAACAGCTATTGGAGCAATGCAAAGAGAGGCAAGGAGGAGGGGAAAAACATCATCCTTCTGTTTGTTAATTATTTTTTTGCTGATGAAAACATACTGTTCAATTCTGCTAATGAGTAAATTAGGACACAGAAACAACCTGGGTGATCTATCTACTTTGATACAATATATACATGTTTTCTGAAAGCATCCTTGCCTTGCAGAAATAATTCTGTCATTTCCACCACACAGAAATCTTCTCTCTCTCTCTCTCTCTCTCTCTCTCTCTCTCTCTCTCTCTCTCACACACACACACACACACACACACACACACACACACACACACACACCTTTACACTCAGGAGAAAGTCCCTCTAAGTTCAACAGGGTTAGATTGTAATTATCAACTCACATCCATGTTTGAATCAATATTTAACCTACATTTTGCTTATTGCACACTTCCCAATATGGACAATTACGTTTCTATGGCTTGCACATTTTTTTCCCAGCAAAGCTGCAGGCTACATATTTACCATGCAAAATTGCCCTTATAAAAGGTAAATATATAATTTTTGCCTTATCTGACTATAGCAGTCTAGTAATAACCTATGGATCTTGCTTGAAATGAATCCCATCGAAAAGGGCAACGTGCTTCTATGGATGTGCTTTCGTGAACCGAGACCTGCTTTTAAGAATAAATGCTTGTTAGGGCAAAGTTAAATATCACAGTGGTAAATGGGTTGGACTTGCCAAGAAATTTTGCTACTCCTTTCAAAACACCATTATTTTCTGCCATATGATATATCTATACTTTTGATGAAGATTTAACTTCAGATAAATACATGTACATCAGTGGCAACATTAGATTGAAATTCCATGTGAATATGGAGAAAAAGTGATACCCATTTGGTGCTCCACATGATGGATGCTATATTTCAGAGTTCTGGGTCTCCATAATGGAACATCTTTGTACTATAACCATTGGGGTGTTCTGCCTTATAGATAGTCAGATTGACCCAGACAAGAGGAAGTTTTCCAGAAGATAAACTGACTGGGAAGAACTCCGCAGGTGGGCCTCTATATGCAAGTCCTATCATTTAAATTATCTTCAGCAATGTTGTGTAAAAGTTTTGAAAAAGTAGAAATGCATAACTTGTTTTAACTTTGATATAACTTGTTTGGGAGTTCTGACAGAATAGAATAGAATAGAATAGAATAGAATAGAATAGAATAGAATAGAATAGAATAGAATAGAATAGAATAGAATAGACCTTGGAGGTCTTCTAATCCAGCCCCCTGCTCAAGCAGGAGAACCTATACCATCTCAGACAAATGACTGTCCAGTTTCTTCTTAAAAACCTCCAGTGATGGAGCGTCCACGATTTCTGAAGGCAAGCTATTCCACTGGTTAATTGTCCTCACTGTTAGGAAGTTTCTCCTTAATTCCAGGTTGCTTCTCTCTTTGAACCTAATCATGTTGTTCAAGAGGTCTGGCATTGCTCTGGATATGAAATAAAACATGGCTGTTCTCAGCGTTATCATTTCAACTCTTTTGATTCTGTCAAGCAGGGCAATCAGGTTGTTTTGGGTTGCTTTTTTTTCTGAATGTGGACCAATCAGCTATCTGGAGAGGTAGTATCAGTCCCATTAAGCCAACATCTCTACAACCATAGAGTATACCTACAAAGGGCCCACCATCCAATGTATCAAAAGCCTGGGAGAAAAGTTAAGTTTGAAGGACTTGTTTCCACAAGGCCAGGATAGGGGCAAAGTAAATCTCTGGGGGGATTCTGTTCTAGAGGGAGGCGTGTTTTGCCCAAATGTTCAAATATATATCACAATGTATACTGAACCTCTGTTATTCACCATTGGCAACTTCTTGGATCCTATCAAATGCCAACTTTGTCAGAATAAACAGGATGGCCAGACATTACATCAACATCTAGCATCAGCATGCTAGAGCGCATATGAATGCCAAAGATGAATAATGCATAAACATTGTATTAATAATCTTCACAACCATGCAGCATTTATTAGAAATACTAGTTATCTCAATTGATTATCAACACTGATGCAGATGTGGGTTTTTTTTAATTTATGATTGGAGATACAACAGTGTAAAGAAAAATGTTATAACAACACTTTATTGTAGCACACACCTTCCCTAATTATAGTCTGTCGTTTTTGATGGACAAGGTTAACTCCACCCTGCTAGCCCTTACAAGTTGGTGTAGTGACATAAACAAATCCTTAGTGTTCATTCCTTGCATAAGTTAAAACCTAGAATGTTCAGAAAGAATTACAAGTGTGTAACATGGCATAAAGTCCTTGCTTCTCTTCAAAATTTCTTGCGTTCATTGAAATTAGGTTCTGTCCCTATGTGATTGTTCCTTTTGTAACTCAAATTACCACTGAGCTCCTGCCCAAGCTGCAAACTGTATTCTGAATCAGAATAGAGTTGGAAGGGACCTTGGAGGTTTTCTAGTCTAACCCTCTGCTCAAGCAGGCGACCCTATACCATTTCAGACAAGATGCTGTCCAGTCTCTTCTTAAAAAACCTCCAGTGATGAAGCACCCACAATGTCTGAAGGCAAGATGTTCCACTGGTCAATTGTCCTCACTATTAGAAAGTTTCTCCTTAACTTAATTCCAGGTTGCTTCTCTCTTTGATTAGTTTCCACCCATTGGTTCTTGTCCTGCCCTCTGGTGCTTTGGAAAATAAGTTGAACTCCTCCTCTTTGTGGCAGCCTCTCAAATACTGGGATTACTACTATCATGTTGCCCCTAGACCTTCTTTTCTCTAGACTGGCCATACCCAAATCCTGCAATCGTTCTTTATATGTTTTAGTCTCCAGGCCTTTAATCATCTTAGTTGCTCTTCTTTTTTATGATATGGTGACCAAAATTGGCTGCAGTATTCCAGGTGTGGTCTTACTAGGGTTTTATAAAGCGGTACTAATACTTCACGTGATCTTGATTCTATGCCTCTGTTTATACAACCCAGGATTGTATTAGCTTTTTTGGCTGCTGCTGCATACTGCTGGCTCATAATCAAGTGATCGTCCAAGGTCCAAGGTCCCTCTCACAGTTACTGTTTTTGAGCAATGATCAATTAAGCAGTATCGTGATTGAGCACCCAAATGAGCTCTCAAGCCAGGCTCCAGGCAGAATCAAGTCAAGATGAACTGTTTATTGGAACTGGCAATTGATTGTCAGCTTTCTCGCTTGTCTGTTGCTTTTTTGCACTTGACCAGATGTTGCTTCCTGTTCTCTCACCTGTTCACTGTCTCTTCCTCTTCTCCCACTCACCCACAAGGTTTTCTGTTTTTAGGCTAAGGGCATCGGTGGGGTAAAATGTGCTACCCAGGCTACCTATGGACATAAAAGCCAAGTTGTGGCTGAACTAACCATTGAGGTTGTTATAACACCAGTCAAGTAGTTGGGAGTAGCCAAATGACCATCTGTATTGCTGGCATAGATTGTTGGAGATGAGTCTCTGCTGGTCAGTCTGTCTCTTTCAGAAGTCTGGACAAATGGAACACTTCCAGTGGTGGGATTCATCCAGTTCTCACCACTTAGGCAGAACCGGTAGCTATTTTTTTTGTTGCCCAGGCCCAGAATGGGCTTATTTATTTATTTATTTATTTATTTATTTATTATTTATTTATTTATCCAGAAGTGGCATCCACACAGAGAACTAGTTGTTCACATATTTGAATCCCACCACTGAACAATTCCCTTAAGGCTTCTACTCCCTTGTAAGAATGAATGAGAGAAGCCTAGCCTTGGTAAATGGGGAGGGGAGGCTGAACTTCGCAACTTCTATCTGACTGCAGCCACCACATCATTGTTTCACCCCTGCTTTTCCCAAGCATAGAGAGGAACTTGCCCTCCCTCAAAGCACAGATGCATACAACTTTACATGCAAGGAGAGAAGCAACTAGAACTAAGAAGAAATTTCCTAATGGTGAGAGTAATCAACCCATGGAATAGCTTGCCTTCAGAGTTGTGGGTGCTCCATCACATTTGCTTCCAAAAAGAGATTGGACAACCATTTGTCCAAAATGGTATAAAAAACGTAGCCCTTTTATGACTTGTGGACTTCAACTCCCAGAATTCCTCAGCCAGCGTGCCTGGGGGTCTCTTTCAACCCTATTATTCTATGTTATAACTTTTGACAGCCCTGTACAATATAGAGCACAGCATAATACATATTGAATATGAATGCTAACTTCCCCATAGCAAAGTTTTAAAAACCACACAATAATTTACCAGGCATGCACTTACTTTCAAGCAGATTCAAAAATTGCTCTGATCTAAATGGAAAAAAAACCAGTTCCTGGATAAAAAAGATGGGACAAATACCGTAGGTTCTTCTTCCTTTTATTTTTCTTCACATCAGCAAACCTGTGGGGCAGATTGGACTATGAGAGAATGACTAGCCCAAAGTTACCCAATGACTTTCCATGGCTAACAGTGAATATGGCCTTAACTGTCTCTACCCATGGAAGTCTTCTGGTCTTAAGGAAATGTAAAGCTCATACTGAATATGCAACATATTATATTTGTTTAGATTCCCATATATTTTGTCTGACAAGTGGGCAAAACCTGGACTCACATAGAGAACCCATCAGTTGTGATGTTCAGTCTACTTGTTAAATAGCTGACTACTATGGTTCCCCAATCCTGGTAACTTTAATGTGCATGGATATCAACTCCCAGAATTCCCAACCAGCATGGAAAGAAACCCTAGCTACCTGGACCATTTGATTTGATACCGAGACAAGATGCTGGTTGGTTTATAGTTGATTAGTGGAGTTCCCAGGAAACTATTAGCCATTAAATTGATCCCTGAGTTATATATGTTGGCTTCTTGTTGTAGTAGGGAGATGGCAGTCAAGCTGACAAGTTCATTGGCACAGTACTTTGTATTTCTCAGTACTCAGTGTGGTACAGCTTGACTAGATCCAGACTTGTATTTGTCTTAATGCTCTTGGAGCATGAGATGGTACAATTAGAAAATAATCTTTATTGCATATTGCATAATGAGCTGTGGTGGCGCAGTGGTTAGAATGCACTATTGTCAGCAGTTCAATTCTGACCAGCTCAAGGTTGACTTAGCCTCCCATCCTTCCAAGGTCAATAAAATGAGGACCCAGATTGTTGGGGGCAATACACTGACTCTGTAAATGTCTTAGAGAGGGTTGTAAAGAACTATGAAGCGGTATATAAGTCTAAGTGCTATTGCTATATTTTTAATAGAAGTCACTAAATTTTTTAATTGTCATTTATTAAAAGAAAGATGGAATTCCCTTTGTATACCCATTATTTAATTCCAGCACAGAGTATTTGCATTGCACTTCTCAGCCTTGAAGCTGGCTGACAGTTGCTTCTTGACTTAACTAACATCTTTACCTTGAGAAACCCTGGCTCTCAATTCCCCCAGGCAGAACATTTGAAATGTTTTGAGTTTTATTCTAACAAGCAGAATGTTTTCAGTTAAGAGTGTCGTGTTCAAAACATGGTTTCTATGTTGTGTAATCCGCTAAGAATAAGCTGATTGCACAAGGGTTAATATTACACAAGGACAGAAGGAAATACACGTTCCATCGGTGATCTGACTAATTTAATTCCTTTTTCATATCTCTGCAAGCATTTTATCAATAGAAGTTTCAACTAAAGCATTACTTAGAGATTTAGTTAGAGTATACTGTATGCTTAATTGTCCATATGTTTCTTTTTTGTTTTAAAGTAGGCAAGCTGAATTAAATGTCACAATCTAATTGACCAACATGATGTAGTAAATATGTAAGGCTATATGTTATCTATATCTGTGTTCATGTTAATGCTTTTTTAATATAGTTTCTTATTTGCAAAAATAACTTTAGTTTTATTTATTATTGTACCATGTAATATTAACTAGTGTTATTCCACAGCAGGTCATATGACCTAAATGTATGTATGTGTATCTGTCTGTTTTGTTGATTTTTGTTCCGATTACTGCATTTTGTTCTGGTTTACTGGCAATCATCCAGACAAAATGGTACATCACTGAATTTAGCCAATTGCTGTACAATTAAATAAACAGAAGACTTTCAGACACCACTGACTTCATAGTTAAACGTTTAAGTTACTGTTATCTGCTCACAGTCCACATTTAATATGGAACATTGTCATATCATACTGAATTGTAGTCCTGGACAAGTCATGCTAAGCACCATTAATATAGTCTCTCTACGCATGTTAAAGCAATAAAGGCAAAGATCGAATGTTAACATTTCTGGATGGGTATGTTCAAATTTCTGCAGGTAATACTTCTAATATATGGAACAGAAAAATACAGTAAAGCAAACCTGAAACTTATAATTCCTATGTTTTAGTAGGAATTAGGCAAATGTGTAACAAATTGCAGAAAGGAAAAATGCTGACAGTCAGCATCATGCGAAATGAATGAGATGTGTGAAACATTTATGCTCTAATCACAGAAGGCTCCGTAGCTCAAATGTTCTATTTGACAAGGGATTTTTAGTCTCATCAAAGACAGAACAAACCTGATTTTGCAGATTACATATTAAACATTAGAAGAGTGGTTTCTTTCTTTCCAAAGACGTGGGGGGGGGAAGACTTCCTTTTTCCTTTATTCATTCAAAGCTGTAATTAATAAAAAGAAAAAAGCAACAAAAATCTAGCCAACACTGGGGAGGGGAAAAATCTTTATTCTAGCTTATTTGATCTCAGCCGAACTGGAGATAGTTTGAAAGATAGTTCTGCTTATAGTATATATATTTTAAATAGCATCACTTTTATCTTTATTTAAGGGGGTTCCGCAGGACTTAATGTTGCTCCCAAAATCTGAGCAGCCCATTTGACTGCTTGAAATTGGAAGATATATGTATCTATATTATGAGAAGGGAAATATTGATTTCAAATCTCTTTCTATTCTCTTTAAGTAATTGCTAGCTCAAATTTTGAATCCTGGTGTAAACTGTTGTTCTTTTTCTTAGCCTTGTGAAATTTCCCAACTTTGTACAGGTATGTGAGATTTGGAAAGTGTTTAGTATCAAAGCCTCAAAGCTTTAGGTAAATTTTAAATTATGTTTAAATCAAACTGTTTTGCCCCAGTATTGGGCAACATAAGTCCATCTCTTTCTGAGAAGTGTTTTTACTGATTTAACAAGGGCTACAATATTTGAGAAACTCCCTTTCACCAAGTCAGTACAATGGTACATAAACCAGCTCCACTTGGTCTACACATTTATTTGTGGCAGCTCTCCAAGGTTTTGGATGGGAGATTTTGAAAGATTACCTAGAACTGTCAGATACTAAATTTGGGGACTTTTGCATACACTAAGCTACAGTTATATCCTAAATTCCGTTCTGTTTGCTTCCAGATTTACAGCATTAAAATTCAGGTACATGATTTTATTTTATGGTTTTTAATCACAAGCAGATAACATTCCCTAATTGCAATAGTCTTTATCTAAACATTAACATTTTTGAACTGCATATTTATCAGGGCAAAGCCTGAATTTAGGTAAATCAAACAATTCAGGACTCATCCAAGACAAAGGAGTGCTCTAATTTATCTTTTCTTGTTTTTTTATAAAGCTCCGATTTATCATTTTGCCACAGAGCAAATTTATATATATAAATTGGTAGTGGTAGTGGGTTTAGAAGTGGATTTGGTGATTGACAAAACAAACCTCCACTCAGACCCCTGAAATCAGAAATATTATCTGTATCCTCAGCTCTAAATGGTTAGCAAAGTTATGAGGCTAGAACTTCTTTCACTGATAACCAGGACCAGGTGTGACCAGAGCATATAAAGCTGGTTCTCGAAGTATTACTGAGAACTGCAGTTACCAAAGATTACTGAAAACTTCAGAATGCAGCAAAATTAACCTTAGCAAAGGGGGAAATGAAAAACCTGCAGAATGATATGACTGTAAGGAATAATTTGAGATGCAATATTATAGTGTGGAAACATTAGAGTCACTGCTACCGGAATAGTGGCCAAAAGATAATCACGATGGGTCTTTGGGAGAAGAATATCATCTGCCTGCTTATGCAAATAGCCAAAAAGATCCATTTATTTCTAGAGAACAAACATTTAATAGAGGTGACTTGTATAATTTTAAGCTTTGACCCAATTATGAAGAGAATCTTTAGAAATGTTCTGAAGAGTTGGCTCTCTAGCACCAGGGAATGAAAAGGGGGGCAGAAGCACCTTTAAAATGCCAGGGTCCCAGCAATTCAAGGGATGTTTTAGAGAGGAAAAAAAAATAAGGAAAATCCTACCAACATGTTTATTTAGAAATAAGTCCTTCGAAATTCACTGGATTTTGTTCCCAGGAAATATTGAATAGTATTTCATGTACAGAGTTATTCCAGTTCCTCAGCATTCAGGCCACGACTAGGATTCAAACATGCTAAGCCTATCATTATTGCTTTTTTGTTTGTTTGCTTGCTTACTTGTTTATGAATTTAGAATTTCACTTTCCAAGCAAGGTTTTTTTTTTAAATTTATATATTTTATTTTTTTTTATTTTTTTTAAAGTTTTTTATTTATAATATAGTTAAAACAAAAATGGACATAAGGTAACATTCCAGTATACGTATTTCTAACAATTTGTTCCTCTTCATACATAGTTCTTAATCTCTATATATACATATATATTTTTCTATACAATACAATATCTAATTTATTTCTCTATATACTAACATATAATTATATGTATATTTCTATCTTAACACTAGCTTATAACCCGAACAGTCCCCCTTGATTCACACCAATAATAAAATTTGTCCCAGATTTCGAAATAATCTGACTCTGTCTTGTCCTTCATTTCCATTGTGAGCCTGTCCATATCAGCACACGATAGAATTTTTTATAAAATCTCTTCTTCTGTTGGAGTTTCTTTATTCCTCCAATTTTGTGCATATGCCAATCTAGCAGCCGTGAAAATGTGTAACATCAGGTAAAATATGTTAATTTGTTGTTATGTTAATTTAATTTGTATACCGCCCTTCTCCCATAGGACTCAGGGCGGTTCACAGCATATTAAAAAACAAATACTATACACAAAATACAAAGATACAGAAATACAAAAATATAAACCCCAATAAAAGCCGAATTAAAAACCAAACATTGCCAGCTGTGTTTCCGATTAAAATTACTTTTAAAATCATCCCTACCTAAAATCCTCCCTAGGTCAGGCCCGCTTGCTGGAAAAGCCATGTCTTGAGGGCGCGGCGGAAAGTAAGGAGATCCGGAATCATCCGGATCTCGGGGGGTAGTTCGTTCCAGAGGGTGGGGGCACCCACAGAGAAGGCCCTCCCCCTGGGG
>NW_015387604.1:382014-384644 GCF_001527695.2 Protobothrops mucrosquamatus
GAAGGAGGAGAACCACCGCATAACGGTGCCTCCCACTCCTAACTCACCGAGACGCCGCAGCATGATACCGTGGTCTACAGTATCAAAAGCTGCTGAGAGGTCCAAAAGAACAAGGACAGAGGAATAACCTCTGTCCCGGGCCCTCCAGAGATCATTAACCAACGCGACCAATGCCGTTTCCGTGCTGTGTCCCGGCCTGCTGTGTCCCGGCCCGTGCTGTGTCCCTTTATCGTATTTCTGTGTAGTTATGCCTAATAGGAAGAGTTCTGGTTTTAGCTCTATTTCTATCATTAATATTTCTTCCAGCCATTTTTTTATCTTATTCCAAAAATCACAAGCTTTTGAGCACTCCCACCACATATGGTAATAGGTCCCTATTGCCAATTTACATTTCTAGCATATAGATGAAAAATTTGGACCCATTTTAGCTAACCTTGTGGGTGGGAGATGCCATCTATAGAACATTTTGTAGAGATTTTCTTTGTAGGAGGTGGCCAAAGTGAGCTTCCTATTTCTTACCCATAATTCTTGCCAGATGTGCAGATCAAAGTTGAGATCAAGATCCCTCAAGCAAGGTTTTATGCCAGTGGCATTTTACCTCTATTTAAGCATCTTCTTCAGTTGTTATGGTTCCGGCTAATGAAACACTTCAAAGAACTTCCAGGCATTGATTTTTCTAAAAGTCATTTATTGTTACAAAATGTCGGCACAGGCATAACGAATGTTGACAAATAAACCTTTTCCCCAACTTGGAATGTTCTTTGGGGAGCCCTCTTTTTATCAGCCCGCTTTTTATAGGTTTGAAAAGTCTTTTTTAAAGCAGTTCTTGTGATTCTCCAAACTTCTTCCCACCCCCTCACCCTTTGCCAAGCGTCTGGGAAGCGGAGGGCAACTTCAAGAATCCTTTTTTGTACGTGCCGAAGCTATGTAGCAAATAAAGGATTCTTTAAGGTAAATAAGCCTCAAAGTTCTTTGAAAAGCTGCTTTTTTTCGGAACCATGACACAGTCTGATGCCATTTCAAAATGTTTGCTAAAAAAACCAAAAAAACCCAGCTTCAGATCCTTGTAAGAATGCAATTGCTTTCAGTTTAAGGTTTTGTCTCAGGGTGTTGTCAGCCATATGTTCAACCTGCAAATTATTTGACACCTTTTCATTTCAGCCTTCCTAGAAAGAGACTATCAAACAACCGTTTGCCATACGTTGCACTTGCCATTTTGGAAACAGCTGCTTCATCGCAAAACCATCAATTCTTCCAAGTCCACTTTCTGAGCTCTCCTACAGCAATTTAGTCCATTAATTTTTTTTTGAAGAGAAGTATTTACTTCTTTGTAATTTCTCTTTCCTGCTAGTTCCCACCCGCCCACTAGCTGAGTTTGCAAATGGACCAAAGGGGAGGGGATGAAAAATAGTATATTTTACTTTTATGCAATATACAATCCAAATGAGGGTGATGCTATGATGATGTATTGGACTATATATCATCAAAATCAGCTGTCACTCCAATGATGTATTACTGCAATAAATCACAAGGAAGGGCACATTGATAAAGAATTACTCAAAAGAGACTTGTGTCTTAGTGAGGAGTGGTCCAGAATAAAATTCAAACCAAACTGTGGCACTATTAGAACTAGCTTCCTTATTTAAGGCAATAAATTAGTATTCTTGTACTGATTGGAGATATTTGAAAACCGGTACTCAGCCAGAAGTTCTGCTCAAACAAATGAGCACTTTTGCAGATCAAAACATTGCAAATTTGAAAATGGCTGTATCTTGACAATTATAAACATGTTATGGTTCTTACAGTTTCTTGAAAGAGACGCATGTCATTTTCTAAGTGATTCTCATTACAGCAATGTTAGAAGTAATGGGCAGGCTGAAGTAATGGGCAGGCTGAAATTGACCAAAGTGTAATATTTATAATATCCTCTATAAAGCCACTTTTAAAATGTCTTACAAACCAAATGCCAGGCAGATGAATTGATTCCCGTTCCCATGATGCTCTAGCTCAAACAATCCATGCCAAGTAAAGAGTATGGAAGTAATAATTCAACAATCTAGAGGCAAGAGAATATTGTACATTCTTTCCTCACAATTCTTCTTCGTTACCCATGTTGACTTGCATGGATGGGATTTGTGGTCTAAACTATTTTGAGGGGCTTCTTTAAATCATAATCACGTTAAGGCTACAGTCCCATGCATACTTACTTGGATATCTGCCTCCACTGATCTGAGTGGAATTCACTTCAAAATAAGCATCCATTTGATTACAGGTAGTTGTGGACAACAGTTCATTTAGTGACCGTTCGAAGTTACAACAGCATTGAAAAAAGTGGCCATTTTTCACATTTATGACCATTGTGGCATCCCCACAGTCACATGATCAAAATTCAGATGCTTGGCAACTGATTCACATTTAGGACGATTGCAGTGTCCCGGGGTCATGTGAATGCCTTTTGTGACCTTCTGACAAGCAAAGTCAATGGAGAAGTCAGATTCACTTAACAACCGTGTTATTAACTTGACATCTGCAGTGATTCACTTAACAACTGTGGCAAGAAAGATCAAAAAAGGGGGCAAATGTCTCACTTGGCAACAGAAATTTCAGGCTCAATTGTGGTCGTAAGTCAA
>NW_015387604.1:385667-403748 GCF_001527695.2 Protobothrops mucrosquamatus
AAAAAAAAAACCATTCTGCAGATGTCATTCCATCAAACATCAAACACCATGGATACAACCCACTGTCACTGTCACTGTCAGACAACCATATTGAGGTGTTTAATGTTACATTCCAGGCTCCGTGACCTGCTAATCTACTCATCTGTAACCAAAATGTTAACCTCTGAAGTTGAGAAGCCCATTTGGAAAACACATTTTAGGCCTGATGTGTCGCAAGAAAATATTGTGGTAATATAAAAGAGGGGTGTATTCATACCCACAAGACTTTTTGAACCAATCCAATCCAATTTTGATACAGCATGGAAAAGAAAAATATGGGGCCATTTTAAAATAACTACACTATCTTTTGCGGCTAACAGGACTGGTAAGATATAGAAGAGCTGATTATCAGAAAAGAAAATATTTGCCTAATTTTCTTGCCGTGAACTATTGCTCCAGGATCAAGTACAAATTTCACTACATAGTAGCAAGCAGAATTCATAATGGGAAAATCAATACTGTGCCTATTAAATAAAAGCATTTGCAGCATATGGAATTATCTGCGCTTTAGAACTGAAATGGACCATCCAAAGCCTCATTTGATACATCGACTGTCTAGCTATATTACTGAAAAGCCAAGGGACAGGAGTGGAAGACGGCTTGAATTCTTTCAAACACAAGCCCATCCTTAGGCAAGCCAACATCTTTCTCTTTCATAAGCTGGTTTCATTTTTCGTGATGCATAGGACTGTCCTATTCCATTCCCGCCCAAGACTGTTCTCTGAAATAGTATAGTTTTGGGTAGAGTTGTATCACAAAGAGGTTTATTTCTATGTTTTTGCTTGGAAAAGCTAGTATCTTCAATATCTTCATTAATGACTTAGATGAGGGAATAGAAGGGGAACTCATCCAATTTGTAGATGACACTAAACTGGCAGGAATAGCCAACACCCCAGAAGACAAGCTCAGGATCCAAAAAGATCTTGACAAATTTGAACAATGGGCCCTATCCAACAAAATGAGTTTTAATGTGGAGAAAAGCAAAGTTTTATATTTAGGCAGGAAAAACCAAAGGTACAAGTACAATTTGACAAAACCTGGCTCAAAAATAATACCTGTGAGAGGGACCTTGGAGTTCTAGTGGACGATCACTTGAACATGAATCAGCAGTGTGCAGTGGCAGCCAAAAAAGCTAATACAACCCTGGGTTGTATAAACAGAGGCATATAATCAAGATCACGCGAAGTGTTAGTACCGCTTTATAAAAACCCTAGTGAGACCACACCTTGAATACTGCAGCCAATTTTGGTCACCATATCACAAAAAAGATGTTGAGAGACTGGAAAAAATTCAGAGAAGAGCAACTAAGATGATTAAAGGCCTGGAGACTAAAACCTATGAAGAATGGCTGTAGGACTTGGGTATGGCCAGTCTAGAGAAAAGAAGGATTAGGGGGAATATGATAACAGTATTCCAGTATTTGAGAGACTGCCACAAGGAGGAGGAGGTCAACTTATTTTCCAAAGTGCCAGAAGGCAAGACAAGAAACAATGGTTGGAAACTAATCAAAGAGAGAAGCAACCTGGAATTAAGGAGAAACTTCCTTAACCAGTGGAACAGCTTGCCTTCAGAAATCATGGGCGCTCCATCACTGGAGGTTTTCAAGAAAAGACTTATCTGAAATGGTATAGATTCTCCTGCTTGAGCAGGGGGCTGGACTAGAAGACCTCCAAGGTCCCTTCTATTCTATTCTATTCTATTCTATTCTATTCTATTATTAACTATTAACTATTAACTATTAACTATTCGGTTCTATCTCTCAGACATTAGATATTGGGGAATTTGCCAACAGAATCATAAGGCTGGAAGGGACCGTGGAAGTCTTCAGACCATCCCAGATAAATGTCTATGAAGATTCTCATTCATCCAGGTCATGGTTGTCCCAAAGGTGCTTTTCAAAAGGCAACTGGACTTTCTTGGGTTTTTTTTCCTTTTCTTTGAAAATATTTCACTTCTCATCCAAGAAGCTTTTTCAGTTCCCTTGGGATCCCCTCTTTTTGAAAACCTTCAGCGAGGGAGCCACCCACATTATTATTTTAAGCACTATTATGTGTTAATCTGATCCTTGTTCAGCAATAAGACAGTTATCCTTAACCTGATAATCTTAAAGAAGGAACAGGAAAACTCTCCTTCAAGTGCAACTCAGCTTCTGATAACTATATGGATGTATCAAGTGACGTTTTCTTGGAACTGGTTTGCCATTGCCTTTTTGGTAGTATAAATAAAAAGGAGAAAGAATAAGAGAAATTTGGGATGGATGAGAAGGGAAGAAAAAGCAGTAGCAAATGGAGCATGAGTTCTGGAATGAAAGAGGAAGCTTTTCTCCCTATAGTTTTTCTTCTTTATCCCTTCTAATAGCACCACAAAACTCCAACCATTAGATGGCAGCAAAGAGTTACAAGTTCTCTTTCTTTTTTCTTTTTGCTGCTCTCTAGCTACTGTCCGGATTTCTACAGGGCCAATCTGATACTTCTAGCTTGTAAAAAGTAGTTGTCTGGTACCAGAAGGAAATATCACCCTTTGACTTCCTGTGAAGTGGCAAAATCCAGAATGTGCTACTTTTGTTTTGGATTTTAAAATGTACAATTTCCAGTTGCTTGCCACGACCCACTTTGTATTGTTGTTCGTTCATCGATTTCGATGAAGACCTTGACATCTTATGGATTATGGGCCATCAACGGTGTGTCCGTAGATGGCTGATAAGACCGATGTTAGCACGGAATGTTCTGCCACATACTGAACAGAGAAATGTGGACACTATTGCTTCAGCATTTGCAGCTCTGGCTTTACGGAGTGCTCGCTTCTCTTGTGCCAAGATTGTCCTTCTGTGTTCATATGTCTGGCAACCCTGGTAAACCAGGATACGCCATGTCGGTCAATCATGCGCCAAAAATTCCCAAGAGATGGTGTCGATATCCAGGGACTTGAGAGATGCTTTCAGCGTGTCTTTGTATCGCTTCTTTTGTCCCCCGTGCGATCACTTTCCTTGAGACAGCTCACCATAGAAGAGCTGTTTAGGGATGCGATGGTCTGGCATCCTTACAACGTGGCCTGCCCAGCGCATCTGGGCTTTCATCAACAGAGTGTAAACTGATGATAGGCCTGCTCTGGAGAGGACATCTGTATCTGGTATCTCATCCTGCCACTGGATCCTCAGAATTCTGCGAAGGCAAGTCGTGGTGGTGGTTAGCATATTTCTATTTACCTCTTGATATTCAGAAATGTAAGAAAGGTGAAGTTTGCAAACTACCTCCATTGTTATTTGATTTTATATACATACATACATACATACATACATACATACATACATACATACATACATATAATCAATGTCCATACAAATTCTTTGTAAACATAACACACACACAAACACACACATACATAAATTGAACTTCTCTATAGGACGAGATTGTTTTTCCTCCTGGAAATTCTGAACTTCCTAATTCTAAACAGTTTTCAAGAAACATGTATCTTTCATATTGTGCTTCAGATCACCGGACCTTTACTTCAAAGTAACAACAGCATCTTTAAAAGTGCAATCCACTCCTTGTCAGCACAGAAGACAGCACTACCATGAGAGGCATAAAACTGCAGCCAAAGAGAATCAGTGGACTGAAGGAAAAATGATTCCCTTTTCAAACAGAGTAAAATAGCTTTCCATATGCTAATTTCTTTCCCATTTACTGGTAGTCCTTGACGTACAACCATTTGTTTATTGCCTGTTCCAAGTTACAACAGCACTGAAAGAAGTGACTTGCAGCTAGTCCTCACACTTATGACACTTATCCCCCACAGTCACAGGATTAAAAATTTGGCAAGCAACATGTATTTTTAACTAATTGCAGTGTCCCAGGGTCACGTGATCGCCATTTGCAACCTTCCCAACTGGCTGTCTTACAAGCAAAGTCAGCGGGAGAAGCCAGATTCAATGAATGACCGCATGATTCAGTTAATTGCAGTAATTCACTTACTGCAAAAAAAATTCACTTACATGGCAAAAAAAAAGTTTGAAAAATTGGGCACGACTCAATAATCACCTTGCCTATCAACAGAAATTCTGGTCCGACTGTGATTGTAAGTCGAGGACTACCTGTATTTACATATTTGCTGAGTGTTTACATCCTCCCCAAATTGTTGGTAGTATGCAATCGCTGAAAGCATAAAAAAATACACGGGCAACATAAAAGCACCAGTAAAACGAACACACAAAGGAAATGAAAAATAAAATCTGTAAGCTAAAACAGGAATGACAATAAATGTAGTAAGATGATAAGAATACATGAGTAGTCGCATCCAAAAATTCTGAAGCACCCAATTATCCTGTTTCCCCCAAAGTAAGGCTTACCCCCAAAATAAGCCCTAGTTTTGCGGCGAGGTATACACCTAAAAATCAAGCTAGGGTGGGGGGGTGATCTGCCCCATGCTCTCCTCACCCACTTACCTCACAGCCAGGCCTTTCCACGCCGGCCCACTTCTTCTGAGGTGTCTTCAGCAGCCAGCCCTGCATTTCTCAGTCACAGGCCTTTCCGGTAGGCCACTGCAACCGAGAACCGAGCTTTGGATTCAATCCATAGCTCGGTACTCGACTGCATAGGCCTTCCAGAAAGGCCTGACTGCGAAATGCAGGCCAGATGAAGTGGGCCAGATGGGCAGGGCTGTCAATGCCGGAGGTGAGTATAAAAGACATCCCCTGAAAATAAGACCTAGTGCCTTTTTTGGAGGCAAAAATAATAATAGTAATAATAATAATAATAATAATAATAATAATAATAATAATAATAACAACAACAACAACAACAACAACAACAACAACAACAACAACACCCGGTCTTACTTTCGGGGAAACACGGGTAGTTCTTCAGATGATGAATGTGATAAAAGACCAGACTGTAGGAGCCAAGCAAGATTTTTCTTTCTCTTTTAGCCGTAGCATCCGGGATACTATGAATCAGTTCAAACATGGCTAAAACCACCCATAGTCTGAGAAGCTTTGCGGTAATATGTGTTTGGGGAAAAATAAAATAGCTATTTGGATTTGCAGGATGCCTATGGACCACCCTAAGGAAGACACAAATGCTGGCTTGAGTCTGGCCCAGAAACCACTTTCAGGTTCACAGAAAGGCATCTCAAAAACCAAATGAAGGTTTATCGGCCCACCCCACACCCCACACCCTGTAAAAAAAACTATATGAGAGAGAGAGAGAGAGAGAGAGATATGCTGGCTGAGGAATTCTGGGACTTGAAGTCCATCAGTTTTAAAGTTGCCAAATTTGGACACCCCTGCTTTATATAAACCTTGCAGTGCTACATCTTGTTAAGTGCATGCATGCACACGTGCGCGCATGCACACACAAACACGCAATGAGAGCAGCAGTGTGTGTGGAAAGGAGGAATCAAGGGAGCAGGAACTGATTAAAAACAGTATTGTGATATCATAAAGCAAGCCCTACTCTTGTGTATATACCATGCATCAGAGGTCACTCCCACTGCCTTGTTAAATCTTTTAGCCTTCTGGGTTTAACATTGATTTTTTTACTTTTAACTTGTTCTTAACTCTGTTTTCTAATTTATGTTTTTATGTGTGTGATTATATTGCTTTATTAAACTGTTGTTGTAAACCGCCTAGTGTCACTTGGGTGATGTTAAAACTGAATAAATCATCATCAACCTGATGCTGCACATATGCCCCAAAGGGATAGAGCTTGCACTGCAACCGCATGACACTGCTTCTTTGATTTTGTCAAAAGCAAGAAGATTCTGTGGACCCCCCATGAGTAGGAGACTGTCAAACGTATTTTGTGAATATGTAACTTCATATTTGGTTCTTGGAGTACTTCCATTTAAATCCCGATACCGCTAGTCCTTATGGAAATTCGATGCTAAACCACGTGAGCAGTAGTAAAAGAACTAAGTGCCACCAGCACCTTGAGAGGACTTGATAATGGAATTAACAAGAATGAGATAAGGCTATAAATTTTTCAGGATTATTGTTAAGATATACACTTAATACAGACATTAATTACTCTGCCGCAATGAGTCACTACCCACCCACCTCTCCTCTAAGGTTTCATTTTAAGATCTAATTGTAAAGAAATGCAGTTTTAATTATAATATTGATTTTACCTCTTTGGGAGAGTGAAGCTTCATTCAATTATTTCTAATTAGGTGAGCCGAGCAGTCAAGCCAATCGAAAAGGCTCACAAGCTTCTAATTTTGTAACACTCCTTCTCACAGATAAGTAGAAAGAGGGGAAAAAAGGCCCAACATCTTAGCAGGGAAAGTAATAGAAAACAGGATTAAGATAAAAGAAAGGGAATGATTTCATGTCTTCAAATGTGGAGGCATTTTAAAGTAAGCATGGGAAAGATTCACAGGCCTGCCTCAGGAAATGGGTTTTGTAACTCAACCTTGGCTGCCTGAAGATGTGAGGACTTCAACTCCCAACTCCCAGCAAAGCTGGTTGGAGAATTCTGGGAGTTGAAGTCCACACACATCTTCAAGTAGCCAAGTTTGAGAAACTCTACGTTAAAATAAAGTTAGAGAACTACAGTAGCAAAGGCTGGTTTGCAAGGCAATTGGTTTTGGGATGCAAGGAGGCTGAGCCATGCAGGGAGGGTGGTGCATATATTGAAGAAGGGAGCTGGGAAAGTTTCATTCCAAAACAAGATGTTTTAAGAGACTTACGTCAGCTGGTAAGAAAAAAAATGGAAGAAAGTGAAGACATTGTTTGAAGGAGTCATTCTAATACAATGTTCTTCAAACCTGGCAACTTTAAAATGTATGGACTTCAACTCTCAGAATTTCCCAGCCTGTAGAGGGAATTCTGGGAATTGAAGTCCACATGTGTTAAAGTTGCCATTTTTGAAAAACACTGGCTTATAGTTCCAGGAGCCATTATTGGAGATCCTGTTTCTTTTCTGTAGCTGAAACCAGCCTCAGACAAATTAAATACTTTGGCACAGTCCTATTCTGCGATTCTATGATACTGAAATAAAGGATGATTTAGAAATATCTACACAAACCCAATACTCCAAGAAAAACACTGAAGAGTTTATCCTTTTCGTGAATTGTTTGTGGCATTTATTTTTTAATCTTAAGGAGGGGAAACTATTTCAAATAAGCTTAGTAAATGCATTCATTACTGGAAGGCAAGAATGAGACAGTGGAATTGTTTGGCTGAATTAATTAAAAGGTAAGAGTGATAGAGGAATGGCCTAATGCCACAAATAATTACAACTCAAGATTACACAATCAAAAAGCACAATTAAGACTCCAAATAGTTCTGATGATAGATAGATAGATAGATAGATAGATAGATAGATAGATAGATAGATAGATAGATAGATAGATAGATAGATAGATAGATAGATAGATAGATAAGATGTGTTTTTGTTAGTTGGACTAATCTTGCACTCTACCCTCAATCCATTGCAAGCATACACAGACAGATATTGAAATATAAGTATATTCTCTTGAAAACAAATTCCATGAAAATTAATGGGATTATTTCTTAAGCAACTTTGCTTAGAGCTGAGTCACTTCTATGCAGTCCTATCTGCCTGAAATTCCTTATTGTGATGGTCTGGATTTGGATTTGTTGACCCTCTTTGGAGGGGATGCTATTTTAGAAGATTTCTCCAGTGGTTAGGACTTACAATATTGGGTAAAACCATAAAATAGGTTCTTTCAGGGGAATGCTAGAATTAGTTAACAGCCAGGACTAAATCCCCCCAATATTTTACTTCCACACCACAACCAAAATTAAACTCCACATTTCTGTTGATGTGGCCTAGTGTAGAAAAATTCCTTTAAAGAAAACTGATATTTCTCATGCAGCATTTATGTAAGACGATTATGAGGAAGCAATACCATTAATGCTGCTATCTGCATGTATTAAACTTACATTGTTGACTGCAAATGTAGGGTTTCACTGGCTTTTGGAAGAAATGTTTTTATTTGTGAGGAAAAAGTACCTCCATTTGTAAAAGGAATATTCCCATTGATGTAGCCTGTTGTGCATAAATTGAATATCATTAGAATTGAGGCAGTGTTAAAGTCTTGCTATACAATATAGCAAGACTGTACAAAGAGAACAGTAATCCCAATTGTTGGGTAATTTGTGATGAGGACAACTGTGTGCTTTTGATAGTATCTTCAAATATTTAAATTTGAACAGCTGAATAGGCTCCAATGTTGCAATGTTCATTTCAGGATCCCTGAAAGGTTAGGACCATTGCTGAATTAGCTCTGAACCACTGAGTTCTCAAATACCCCTTTGAAAATTAACTGGATATTAATAGATGATCTTCTCCGTTGACGAAATACTATGTGACACAAATTACAGCCAAACAAAAATTAAAATACCAGAATCCTACCAATATATAATAGCAGTAGCTTAATGTCAATGGAAAGGTTGGTTCCGATCAGCGATAAGCAGCTCTATACCTGTCTGAGATGGTATAGGTCAGTGGTGGCGAACCTATGGCACGGGTGCCAGAGGCGGCACTCAGAGCCCTCTCTGTGGGCACGCGTGCCGTCGCCCCAGTCCTAGGCCTTCAGCTGGGTTTTATAAAACCTTTTCGCTTTAGGCCTCCGCCACCGTGTGCAAAAAAAAAAAAAAAGGTTCAATCAATCAGTCAATTTCAACTTCTCATGGGGAAAAAAAAAGAACTTGCAAAGCTGGAATTGATTGATTGAACTTTTTAATCCCACCCAGTCTGCCGTTACCACCGTAGCCATGCCCACCCAATGGGCCACACACCAATTGACCACACCCAGCCAATGGGCCACACCCACCCGGCACCCGACGATGCATTAGTGGGTTTTGAGTTGCAGTTTGGGCACTCGGTCTTTAAAAGGTTCGCCATCACTGGTATAGGTTCTCCTGCTTGAGCAGGGGGATGGACTAGAAGACCCCCAAGATCCCTTCCAGTTCTCCTCTCCTCTCCTCTCCTCTCCTCTCCTCTACTCTACTCTACTCTACTCTACTCTACACTACTCTACTCTATCACAGAAATGGTCATTGATAGTAAGATGGAAACCTGAAATTCAGCTCCCCATCTTCCTTAATATGTTTCTTCCAGGCATGGGATTTGTGGTCTAAGGTCCATGGGCTATTCTCTTGTTGCATATTCTATACGTAACTAAATTTTTTGCTAAAAAAATCTTCAGCCTGCAGAAAATAGCATTGGCATAAAATTTGCTGCCATGCCGTTCTGATGCGATCACCATCCAGCGCAGGATCTTAAAACTGACTATAGCGTTTTTCCAAAAGAGCACTAAACCCAGGTTCAGAGGACTCCTTTGGAATGCGGCTCTTCAGAAGAGCACTAGGCCCATGCTTAAAAGTAGCCTAATTAAAGGTGGCAAATTGTGGTTGGTGTAGCAAGAGTTCTCTGGCACCTCACCACATCAGCTGTTAAGTCAGACAATGTTAAATACTGGCTTAGGCTTTTCTGAAAGAGTCGTAAATTTTTGTTTAAATGTAGCTCAACTAAATATTGATGGTGAAATTGTGCAGCACAGCAG
The DNA here is from genome assembly GCF_001527695.2 of Protobothrops mucrosquamatus. Classification (NCBI taxonomy): domain Eukaryota; kingdom Metazoa; phylum Chordata; class Lepidosauria; order Squamata; family Viperidae; genus Protobothrops; species Protobothrops mucrosquamatus. Next base: position 395,235 of record NW_015387604.1, read on the forward strand.
GAGAGCTCTCTCCCACTTATTCCACTCTCCCCCATACACATATATCTATCAGCTGTTAAAACGGGCTATTTTATACATGAGCTTATTGCTTTTGTGAAAGAGTGGCAAACTGGTGTTTACAAGTAGTCTATTTAATGATACAAATACAGGCAGTCCTTGACTTATGACCACAATTGAGCCCAAAATTTATCCTGTTAAGCGAGACAGTTGTTAAGAGAATTTTGTCCCATTTTACAACCTTTCTTGCCACAGTTGTTCAGTGAATCACTGCAGTTGTTAAGCTAGTAGCACGGTTGTTAAGTGAGTCTGGCTTCCCCCATTGACTTTGCTTGTCAGAAGGTTGTAAAAGGTGATCGCATGATCCCAGGACCCTGGAACCGTCTTAAGTATGAGTCAGTTGCCAGGCGTCTGAATTTTGATCACGTGACCACAGGGATGCTGCAATGGTTGTCAATGTGAAAAGTGGTCATAAGTCACTCTTTTTGGTATTATCGTAACTTGGAACGGTCACTAAATGAACTGTTGTAAGTTGAGGAGTACCTGCAATGAATAGGAAGGAGGAATTACATGTTGCAAATCACGTCTCCTACAGGCTGCTTAGTCCTAACACCAGAGACTGTTATCTGTTAGGCTGGTCCTGCTTTTCAAACCCAGATTTAGCTCAGACACCTGGGTCAGACACTGGGGGTGGGGGAGGCCATTTTAAAAGGGCCTGAGATTCCTCTGCTCAAACCAGAAAGGCCTTTGAGAGTAGAGAATACGTACACACAACAGCTTAAAAAGATGCTGGTCTAAGCCCACCCCAAAAGGGGGACTCCAACAACTATTGCCTGTTTGTTGCCTTTTTAAAGGAGGAAAATACAATTGAGCCAATTTGGCCTAGTGCCTTAACCAGGTGATTGTGATTTCTAGTCCTGCCTTAGGCATGAAAGCCGAATGGGTGACTTTGGGCCAGTTACTCTCTCTCTCTCTCTCTCTCTCTCTCTCAGCCCAACTCACATCAGAGGGTGGTTGTTGTGGGGAGAAAAGGTGTATTAGGTATGTTTGCCACCTTGAGTTATTTATAAACATAATAAAGGTGGGATATAAATAAATAAGAATGACTAAACATTGCCTAAGAGCGGTAGTTGGGCTGAGATGAAGGCACCATGTCAAAAATAGCAGATATCTGACAATTTTCAACTGAAGGATTGACCATAGGAAGCAATACAGGGAGACAATTTCATCTCTCTCTTGGTCCTTTTGCTCAATGTTCTCATCATTTTTCATGGGGAAGGAAGGGGAAGAATAGTGATTTTTCTTGCTCAAGTTATAAAATTATACTGTCTAGCTCAACTTCAAAGTAGCTCCGTACTGTAGCTTCTCTTTTCTTATATGTCACATTCATTTATATGTTCAAAGGTTGAAGAGTGTCTGATTTTTTTGCTCTGTTCAATTGCTAATTGAGTTTTCCTTTAATTGTACAAGGAGGCTCCTGATTTAATGGCAGCTTGTTGTGGGTCACTGGGCTCCTAATACTCTGCTATATAATACAAACCATCATTACTATTAGAATATTATTTCACTGTCCATTAAAATTTTATTTTCAGTTACTAATTGGTGTTCCCTTGAGTAAAAGCAGTGGGGGGGGGGAAATTTCAATGGCACCAGCAGTCTTGTTTCTCTCTTTCTCTCTCTTTCAATTAGTCTCAACTATGGACAATTATATAGTCCAGAATGACATCATAAAAGAAAAGTATATTGCCTAAGCCTTCATTTGCATTAGTCTATCCACATTTAGATCCTTGGACTAGAGCTCTGTCTATCCAGACATTTAAACCTGCAATTCTACTTTTCCATTTTTTTTTCAAATGGCTGTACCTCAAGGCAGATGGCATGAAACTGAAATATTCCATAAGGAAATTCTATGAGGGAGGCAAAATGGTTTACTATTCCAATGGCATTTTAAAAAAAATCTATTGGTATACTTAGGATTTCCAAATAGCTAGTTAGAACTTGTCTTTTTTCTGGGCAACATTTAAATTTGCCTGCTGCATCTTACTCATAAGCTTATATAGCAATAGCACTTAGAATTAGATATTGCTTTATAGTGTGTTATAGTGCTTTGTAAGCGGTTTACAGAGTCAGCATATTGTCCCCAACAATATGGGTCCCCATTTTACCGGCCTTGGAAGGATGGAAGGCTGAGTCAACCTTGAGCCCGTGAGAACCGAAATGCTAGCAGTCAGCAGAATTAGCCTGCAATACTGCATTCTAACCACTGCACCACCATGGCTCATATATCTAGAGTGATAATTACATTTATTGAAAAACAGCAAAATCATTTATTGCGCATAAATATTTAGATGGACATAAATTTGGAGCACAAAAAGATGGGATTCTTTGGGTATACCATTTTTTTTTAAGGTGAAGCTTTTGGACTTTTGTTTTCTAAAACAATGACTACATAAACACATAAAAGTGAAAGAAGGAAGGGAAGCAGATAAAGTCGACTCTGGGAAGACTAGTGCATTAGTAGGCACACTCCCAATTTTGAGGATAAAGACATTTTCAATATTGGTCCAAATCTCTCTCTTTTTTAAAAAAAAAAGTGTTACCAATTTAGTAACTTTTTGGCATTTCCATAACAGTAGTATATACAGAAGCTGAGTATTTTCAATGTACTGTATGAATGTATTAAATAGAGAAATGGCATTCTCCATCTTCTATGGTCTAGTTCTGGGAGCCTGGCAAATAACCACGCTTGTTTCAGGATAGTACTAATTGTTTGAAGTCAAACAGTTCAAATTTGTTTATTTGTTTGTTTGTTTGTTTGCTCATTTGTTGCCCATCTCACATAGAGGCGACTCTGACTCCAATAGTATATTGTAGATAAAGGAGGGTACAGCATCTAGAATAATAAGTATTGAATTAGTAAGATGGAATAACATACATTGTTGAAGCTTTAGAGAATAAAATATATGTAAACAAAACCTCCAAAACCATTTTTTTCAGGGGACTCTTTTTACAGAGTCCTAGTCACCTCCTGATTGGATTGCTGTAGGACTGCTCCTGAAGAATATCCAGATTTTTTTGTTTATTTGTTTATTTACAACATTTATATAGCCACCCATCTTTCAACCAACTCTGGGCGGCTCCCAATCAGGTTGGAGCAAAATGCAGTGACATGGACAGTTAAAATAGCACATTACCCATCTGCTCCAGTTTGCCTCTGTGTCCAATTTAATGTGCTGTTTTAAAGTCCTTCATGGCATTGAACAGGGCGATTTCCCTTATTACATCTGCCTCTCCCTTCACATCTGGCAGAAGAGTTATACAAAGAGGCAGACCTTCTTTGTTGGGGTGCCTGCCTTCTGGCACATTCTCCCCTGCCCTGAAGTGAGATTAAAGCCATGCCTACTTATTTTCTAGAAGTTCTTCAAGACCTATGACATCAGTCCTGGGTATCCCAGGAGATCAGTGAGACCTTGAAATGGGTCCATTATCTATATCTAATCTCTCATGTACCTTATGATTTTTTAAAATGTTTAATACTGATTTTTTTTAAAAAAATATTGGTTGTTTGTATCCTGTTTTAAGCTGCCCGAGTCACGTTTTGTGAGATGGGTGGCCATGTAAATTTGATGAATAAATAAATAAACTTTGGGAAAACAATGAGGAACCCTTAACTCTTGCATTGATCAAGTTGATGAAGTGAACAGTGTTGTTACAATACAGAATGTACCTAAAGAGGACAAAAGAAAGTATATTTTTTAAAATCAGTGAGCAAGGACTAGGTGCTGAATCGTAACTGAATTTATCCAACATCTAGGCACCCAAGCGGGATAGTAAAACAGTGGGGTGTTGTTTTGGCTTTCACAATAATTAAAATAGTTTGTAATAGGTGTGGTTTATTACATTATTTGTATAAGGAAATGATGCAGAAATTTGTACAACCCCTCTTCCTGCTTGTTTCAGGCCAGCTATTAGTTGAGATTCCCACAAATGCATGTAAATGGATTCTTTCATTGAGGTGTATAGAACAGCAGAAAGTTCAAAAAGGGAACCAAGTACTGCAGTCTTTTACATCATCTGTCTGAAATCCAATTTAGCTAAAATATTACATCCAGGAGCAATGCTGCTAACTTAAAATGAGTAGTTTTCTATATTTAAGTTTGGTCTGTTATAAATGTGTAATTATGTAAAGCTGAATTGCTTCTTGGAATTGACACATTTGTAAATATATATGTATTTTATCTGGTTTTAATCTCAGGTTTTATGCTGCGTTTTAATCTTCCTGAGAATATTAGCCATCTTTTATCTTTAGAGTAAGTCTCTGGATCTTAAGTTTGTAGGTAGGTTTGAAAAAAGATATGGATACTGCCTATCTTAATTTAAAAAGTCAATTAAAAAAGGCAGTTAAGAATTGTGGCTGCTATTCTATACACACTTCAGGGCAAGCCCTATAAAACTTAATGGGCTTTGTGTTTTAGCCGATGTCCCTAGGATTGTATTCTACAAAGCTTGGATACCATGCACCCCTCCACTTGACTAGCAAAATCAAAATACATGGAGGTGTAACACCAATAATTAGAAAGTGCAAATTATGTGGATTTCAGTATATAACTTCTTGCATGGTCTGAGGAATCTTTCTTTCTTTCTTTTTTTAATGGTAATATGAAATTCACACAATAGTCAGCCAGTAGATTCCCACAATTCTCCATATAAGACTGTTCTTGATTTGATCAAAAAAAATATATTTATCTCCTTTTATTTATTTATAAAATTTATATGGCCATCCATCTCATATGAAATGAGTCAGAAGAACCAGGAATTAAAACCCCATGAGAGGAAAGATGTTACCAATAAATAAGGTTATCTTTATACGCATCTTATTGCAATCAAATGGACTCCAAATGGAAATTAGCTACTTTATATGGCCTCATGTCATGTCAGAAGGAGAGACTTCAAGACCCATTTAAGCCAAGCTCCAATGAATGGATGTTTTATGTGCACTTATCCAGCCTCTATCCATTCTCTCTTCAAAAACGTTATCTCAAATTTTAATATAGAGGAAATCTAAATCTTCAGTCCTCATCTGGGTTTGAGTGATTGTTCCCTTTCTTTCTGCAGGAAAACTTTCTAACATAAATTTCTTGTACTTTGAGGACAACTTTACCTTCCCAGTGTGAGATGTCTTTCAACGAAAAGAATCATTGTCATGTCAGTTCTTCGATATTAATGTTTTGATTTCCAGGCACTGTAATGGTCCTTACCTAATGCTTTCATTAAAAAAAATCTGTAAAGTTAGCCAATCAACAAGACAAATAGTATGCAGCCCATTTTTTCCCTATTAACACGCTCGCCTTACTCAACTTCTTCATTTATCCTTCTGTTTTAAAAGGAGCTCTTAATTACTTCCAGTCCCATTTCAGTTGTAAATGCATCTTTATTGCCATTCTTTCATCATAATAAATCCTTCGGCCTACTCAAAGAGCTGACACTTCACCACTGATTTACAAGTGACCCATTTTTATTAATCAGATGTTTGCCCCTGACTCTGTTGTAGTGGTAACACCATTTCAGATAACTTTTGATGAAAGGCCTCTTTCTTTTCTTTCCAAGATGCAGCTTTTGATCCAAGATGCTTCATTCCAAGCAAATATCAGCAAACCTCTACCTTTCCAAAGCATCTCCCTGTGGTATTTTCAAGGTTGTTTATTTTTTTTAAAAAAAATAGTAATCTACAATAGATAGATAGATAGATAGATAGATAGATAGATAGATAGATAGATAGATAGATAGATAGATAGATAGATAGATAGATAGATAGATAGATAGATAGATAGATAGATAGCACTAAATTATGCTAGATAAAGGTCAAGGGAATTCAAGGGGCTGGGCTTGGATTGTTTGTGGCAACATAAGGACTCTAAGCTGATGGCACATTTAACTCTCCCATCTCTGCCTGTTCTACTACAGAAATTGACCAAAGAACAGTGGGGCCTGAATGTGTGAACATTAAAATTTCCAGCTGTCCTGCTCCTGTTGCTATAATGCCATACCTTGCCAGGCAAATGAACCAAGGGAAGAAAACATTATGCATTTTTAATTTTTTTAAAAAAGCTTAAGCTCACACTAGCTACATTTTATTAGGAGAATAACTCTAAAATGGTTTCACAGATCATCATAATAGGAGATGTTCTGAGGTTCTGAGAAACATTCATGTTTATCTGGAGCATAAATAATATTGTATCATTGTGACTTTTGAAACAATAATATTGGGACAGATAAAACCTGCTGGACAAATTTTGTAAGAAAGAAGAAATTTGTCTAACACATACACACACACACACACACACACACACACAATATGCTAAATTCACACTTTTTACATCAATATACAAATTTCCTATTTCCTCTCTACCGTCTGAGATTCCATTTCCTAAATATACTGTAACAAGGTATGAGCCAAAGTGAACCTTGGGAAGGGTTTTGCTCCTTAAAATAGATCTATTTTTTAATAAATAAAATAAGTAAAATGTGCAAAAAAAAAAAAAGTATTAGAAAAACACACTCAGCAATAAATGAGAAATTTCTTTCTGCTGCTGCTCATTGCAAAAGAATAAAATGTATACTCCAAACTTAAAAATGGATGAAAAATCAGAAGAAATGGAGTCACACATGGAAAAATGAGAGCCAGAATGTAAACTAGACTGAGTCATTGTTTTGTAGCCTTCTGCCAAGAAGACGGATAGAAGGGGGACAACATGTACACACACACACACACACACACACACACACATACATAGTTCATAGTACAGTGATGGCGAACCTTTTAGAGATCGAGTGCCCAAACTGCAACCCAAAACCCACTTATGCATCGTTGGGTGCCGGGTGGGCGTGGCCCATTGGGTGGGTGTGGCCCATTGGGTAGGCGTGGCTGCGGTGGTAACGGCAGACTGGGTGGGGCTAAAAAGTTCAATCAATCAATTCCAACTTTGCAAGATCTTTTTTTTTCCCGCGAGAAGTTGAAATTGACTGATTGATTGAACCTTTTTTTTTTTTTGCACACGGCGGCAGAGGCCTAAAGCGAAAAGATTTTATAAAACCCAGCTGAAGGCCTAGGACTGGGGCGACGGCGTGCGTGCCCACAGAGAGGGCTCTGAGTGCCGCCTCTGGCACCCGTGCCATAGGTTCGCCACCACTGTCATAGTATCACCAACTACCATCAGCAGGAAGGGAAGGAAAGCAGCTTTGGAGCCTGGATAGTTTTCTTTAGCTGTCTGCCACTGTTCCCAGTTTACAGATGGAGTCCCTAAAAAGGACCTTGGGCAACCTGAACTACTTTTAGAGACAGGATAGACAAAACTGAGAGCTGAGCAATGCAATTTCACCTGCTGCCCATTACAATTCATCCAGTGCAAATGACTATGCAAAATAAATTGTGTAAGTGCCATTTAGCTCAGGGAAAAAAAAAACTCATTTATTGCAAGGACCAGCTGGTGATGTTGTTTGCCTAGGCTCTCTGAAAGGTAATTGGAAGCACAGTGTAAAGTCTTGACACAGTACATGGAGCTGCACAGATTGTCATCTTGCCCTAGATAGCCATCAGTAGGGTACATACATATCGGAGGGAGGGAAAGTGTCACAAAACAACTGGATGCCCTGAAGCTTTGTTTGGCCTTTCTCAGAAATCTAAAAGGAGGGAAAAAGAGAAAGACATGTTTGAGCCTAAAATGGTTAACCTTTCCTCCATTTCATTTGTGTTGCACATTGCTTTTGTAGCCCCTTTTTTTATTTTGTTTTGATTTAAGCTTTCTAGGTACACCAAATGCGGGAATGCTAAGAATATTTTGTGGCGCACATTCTTGAGCATTCTCAAAAACTAATTGATTAGTAAAATAAATTTAGGCCTTTGAATTATCGCCAAGAATGTTTCCTTTCGTCTACTTTTCATGCAGTTCATGTAAATGAAATTCAGGTATGACAATATGGTCTCTTTAGAGCAGCAACTCTGCCAACACCCTTGGTGCTTTATCCCAGGTTCTTTTATAAACCACACCCATTCAGATTGACTCAAACTCAAGAGAAACCCAAAAGCTCAGGACTCTGGACCACCAGAGTGGTTTGTTTATTTATAAGCAAATACACACATATACACATATATTTAAGGAATGGGAAAAATTATTTTGGAAAACCAGTGATGTGTGAAATTTACAAATATACTGTATAAGTGCTTATCTCTGTTTTATTTTATAATTCCTCTCTCTGGAGTTTTTTATTTTTTTTCTTCTTCTCTGTTAAGGGCCACTAGAGCTCTCGTACTTTCTATAATACATTGCCGCCTTCTTCTTCTTCTTCTTCTTCTTCTTCTTCTTCTTCTTCTTCTTCTTCTTCTTCTTCTTCTTCTTCTTCTTCTTCTTCTTCTTCTTCTTCTTCTTCTTCTTCTTCTTCTTCTTCTTCTTCTTCTTCTTCTTCTTCTTCTTCTTCTTCTTCTTCTTCTTCTTCTTCTTCTTCTTCTTCTTCTTCTTC
>NW_015387604.1:406403-434582 GCF_001527695.2 Protobothrops mucrosquamatus
GAAATTCTAAAATTTTAAATTGGGTATAATTTTATATTATTATAGTGGGTTTTAGGACAGGACAAATAATTTAATTAGCTTTTAATATTTTTAAATATTATGGTATCGCTGTTTTATTAATGTGCCTGTTCACCGCCCTGAGTCCCGCAAGGGAGAAGGGCGGTATATAAATCAAATAAATTGAATTGAATTGAATTGAATCAATGTAAAAAGAAAAAAAGCCTTTTATCTGGTGGAGAATGACTATCTTCGTCAAATATTATAAAATTGATAATGGCGCTGCTTTAATCGAGGAAAGATAGTTTAGGGTGCCACCAATTAGAACATATTATTGGAAATTCATTAAGTATGGTAGCAAGACCATAGTTGGAATACTGCATCCAGTTTGGTCACCATATTATAAAAAATATTATTAAAAAAGATGTAGAAACTCTGAAAAAGAGTGCAGAAAAGAGCAACAAAGATGATTAGGGAGATGGAGACTAAAACATATGAAGAAAGTTCTCAGGAACTGGGTTTGTCTAGTCTAGTGAAAAGAAGGACTGGGGCAACATGGTAGGAGTGTTCCAGTATTTGACGGGCTCCCATGAAGAAAAGGGGGTCAATATATTTTCCAAGGCACCTGAAGTCAGGTCAAGAAGCAATGGATAGAAAATAATCCAGGAGAAAACCAACCTTTCCTAACAATGAGAACAATTAACCAGTGGAATCACTTGCCTTCACAAGTTGTGGGTGCTCCATCAGTTTCTAAGAAGAAACTGGGCAGCCACTTGTCTGGAATGGTATATGGTCTCCTGCTTGAGCAGGGGGTTGGACTAGAAGGCCTCCAAGGACCCTTCCTGCTCTGTTATTCTGTTAAGTTCAGATTTACTCTTTAGGGTTGATGGCTGATTTCATAAGCACTACTCCAGCATTTCTCAAATCATACATGGTGTAATAATATTGGATTGGAGAGGTTTCCTTTAAGGCAACTAGATCTTAAGCCAGCCAAAGCTTTTTACATATCTTGAATAGATATCATCCATGTATCTTGAAGATAAAGATGGAATTAATGTTGCCTTTCCAAATCTATAATAATAATAATAAAGTTGGAAGGGACCTTGGAGGTCATCTAGTCCAACCCCCTGCTCAGGCAGGAAACCCTATACCATTTCAGACAAATGGCTGTCCGGTCTCTTCTTAAAAACTTCCAGTGTTGGAGCATTCACTGCTTCTGGAGGCAGGTTGTTCCACTGGTTAATTGTTCTCACTGTCAGGAAGTTTCTCCTTAGTTCTAGGTTGCTTCTCTCCTTGATTAGTTTCCATCCATTGTTTCTTGTCCTGCCTTCAGGCGCTTTGGAAAATAGCTTGACTCCCTCTTCTTTGTGGCAGCCCCTGAGATATTGGAACACTGCTATCATGTCCTCCCTCATCCTTCTCTTCATTAAACTAGACATACCCAATTCCAGCAGCCATTCCTTATATGCTTTAGCCTCCAGTCCCCTAATCATCTTTGTTGTGTTATATATTCTCACACTATCCCACTAGTGAACAGTTTCACTTTTACATTTTTCAAAAACTGAAATCTTTAGATCACATTCAAGGATATATAGCACAATCAGTTTATCTTTCAGTAAAAGGAGAATGGCATGTTGCTTCTGGGAAATCAGTTGCAATTATAAATATGCCTTCTACCAAATCACTGCCCTAATAATATCTTAAAGTATTAATCTCATGGAAATCATTCAGATAACACAGTTGTTTCTCAAGCCAACACTACAATCTAGCTGCCTCAAATGCTCAACTACTGAATGCCTTCCTCAACTATTAAAAAAATAAAAAGCTACTGTATTGCCTAGAAGACATACAAGCTGATTTTTGGCCAGAGGGAAAAATTAGAATTTGCCACCATCTTTTGAAGACACTGTGTATCACAAACTTCATTCAAATCAAATGTAATTCATCAGGTGGAGAATAACAATAATAATAGCAATTATAATACTGTCCAATCCTTCCATTTTATAATAAACAGTTCAGCTTCAGGGATTATGTTCTATGTTGGTAATTCTGAAGATAGAAGCCCAAAATTTCTAGTTAAACTACTTTAATCTAAAGCAAGTTTTCCTAGTATGATACCTCCAGAATCATATCTATAGCACATCTGTAGGACATCAAGTTAGGGATAAAGTCAAAGGTTTTGGAATATGTGTTTTCAGTTTCATATTCTGAAGTGACGCTCAGGAAATGGATAACAGAGAAGCCCATATTACTGTAATTTTATTAAAGTTAAACTGTTCAGTTCTGAGTCAAATTGAGATTGCATGGGTGTTCTAAATAAACTGCTCTGAGGAACAAAAATCATACTGTAATAAATAATCCTTCATTTTTCAAGACTGAAAACCACTGTTTAGTAATTGCATTATAATATCACTCAGATATGTCCCTGAGGTAAAAGATTCATCTCTACAGAAGAAAAACATCCATAGAAAATCATTGACTGACAAAGAGCAAAGGGTTGCTGAAAACTCACTGAACATCAGTGAAAAAAATGGGAATAAGTCTTTCCTAAATTTTCCTTTCTCCACTTAAATGTGTGGTAAAGAACAGGAGATTGCCTTTTTCTTCCCAAATTCTATGGGTTCACCAAGGAGATCTCAAGGGGAACTGGGCTCTTGGATACATATATTATGGAGTTCTTGGGGCTCTCTGAGTTTGTTTGTTTGCTTACAGATATTTCATTATCTGATGATGTTATCAAGTCAGGTAATCTGCAAGCAAACAAACAAGCTCAGAGAGCGCCAAGAACTCCACAATTTAACCCTGAGCTACATATATTTTCTTCTGTTGGATACATAAACTGTTCTTCCATAATCCAAGAATCAGTTGTGTTCCAGTTAGTCTATTCAAGCCAATATGAGTACAATTTATGCAGATTGGGGGGAATAGGGGCAGGTGGCACACAAATCCTATGTGAAGCATTCAGGTAAACACCTTGAGATTGTTCTAGTCATTGTAGAAAACAAGGCAGTGGTCCAAATTAAAGAGAAAAAAAGCTTTGGTTACCCAACATTTATTTATCCATCTGTCACAATTCTACTATTCTTCTTCCTCTCTCTCCCTCCCTGTTTGGCTTTCATCTTTGTGCAATAGATTTTAGGTGCTTTTACTCCCAATCTCTCCACTGATGATCTGTACTCTTGATATAGTAAATCTACTGAAATGTTTAGCCAATCTTAAACTTGTTTAAGTTACCACAAGCACAGAGTTCAGGACAGGCAGGATCTCTCCAATATATTTTGCTGTTTCAAGGGCTTTTCGATGTTGTCGGCATGAGCAGCAGCGTGCACAGAGACCGCTGCTGCCTCAGTGAACGAAGCAAAGCAGTTTCCCCTGTTGAAGGAAAAATCTTCATCAGGGTCCAGTCCAAGCCGGGAATAAACAACATGGCGACTGCTTTAGAAAGAAGGTTGTAGTTTATTGAAGAAGAGAGCCAGACAGAAAGATGGCTCTGGAAAAAAAGAGTGACCACATGTAGCAGGGAGCGGGTTTTTATATCTTCTGGGGCTCTTGAGGTTGTTTCCTGTTCCTGTTTGAGGCTTTGTATTTCCTGTGTCATGTACTTTGATCTGAGTCTGAGTGTGCCTTTCTAGTATTCTGATGGTGGTGGGTTAATCCTATTATGTTTCCTGACCTTAGAATTTGGGTGGGGTATGTAGATTTTAAGAGTCTTTGTCTTCCTTTTTGGGGGGGGAATGAACAACTTTTATTGAAGCACACACCGTGACATTTTGTTTGTTTGTTTGTTTCCTTCTACTAAGCAAAGCATTTTTTTAAGGGTTACACTGGGGATTATTTTCGAGCACGAGAGGGGAGACCTAATTTCTTCAGTTTCTAGAAGGAATACTCCAACCTTCCTGAGTGGATTATTACATCTGCATTTCTAAAAGCTGGTTTCTGCTGTGTTGTCTGGCTGGTGTGTTTGTGTGTGTGTGTGTGTGTGTGTATGTGTGTGTGTAAAAGTTTCTGCCTTTTTAAAGATCTTCTCCATTATTCCTTTGGGGAAATATATTCTGCCTTTTTAATATTCCCCAAAATATTTCTTTCTTTGAATTCTTCCCACACCCCATTTGTGTGGAGACAATCCAGAAAGGCCTTCAAAGAGGCTATACCAGAAAATCTGGAGGACATCACTTAAGACTGCTGGGAGGACTGGTGTTCTGTCCCCGTCGGACACACACACCCAAACAGCCAGCCGAGGGTTAAAGAACTTCGCCACACTCCAATCCACAGATAAGAAAACTTGGCAGCAGCTCCGTAGCTGCCTGCCAAGACTTTTACTCAGAGAACAAAAAACAATACACACAGTTAGAAAATTAAGTCCACAGCAAACTACTTCGCCAGAGATTCAGCTTTGTCCGTCACAGAGTCCAAATGGCCACCACCTCCCTTTTATAGCCTGTGGGGTGTGGTCNGGCAAAAACCTTATACAGGTAGTCCTTTGACTTATGACTGTAATAGAGCCTGTCCATTACAGTTGTAAGTTATGATGGTCGCAAAGCAGGTCACTCATGTGAGTGACCTGATTTTACAACCTCTTTTGCTGCACTCGTAAAGCAAACCCATTGTTTGTTATGGGCTGGTTTTGCTGAAAATCAGAAATAAATGCTGTTTGGGGGCAAAACTGTCTTAAGATACAGTCGTGTGACCACAGGGTGCTGCAAACAGCTGTAAATGTGGGCCAGTTGTCAAATGTCCAACATACAGTCACGTGATCACAGGAGGAGCCTGGCCATTGGAATGAAATCATAAGTACTCCTGAGAAGTCCTTCCTAACTTCGAACGATCGCTAAGCAACCAGTCATAAGTTAAAGTCTACCTGTGTTGCCTTATGGTTGGACCACCTATTGTAAAAATTATTCTGCAAAGCTGACTAGTAAAAAAAGCTGTTTTTTTTTTTAGTAGCCAAGCTAGTCTCTTCCTGCCATCAATGTCCTACTGACTCCTAAGTTGACAGGCTCAGAAGATTGTGGATTTGTGGCTTCCCTTTTCAGTACAAATTGCTAAGAATGTAATTAACTCTTTGCTCTCCTTGATTATGTAATTAGCCAGTCCATCAATAGATTTATTGCATGCAGCTTGGGGAGCAGGAGACACAATTGTCAATCTCATGATCAACCACCCTGGCATAGTTTCCTGGTGCCAGATGGGATGGGATATGAAGCCTGGGATTATAAACCTAGGTGCTAAAGAACCCATAGTTAATGATGCCTCATGACAAAGTGGGTCTCCTGACACTGTCTGTCATGGAGGTCGAGATGAGAGTTCCCTTGTATGTTGTTCCTCCTTTTTAATAAAGCTTTGTATGTTACAGGAATCCTGGTATCTGTTGTCCATTTTATCTCTGGGATCTCTCTTGGTGGATGGCTAATGCTCTCCTTCCACAACACTATCCCACTAATCAAGGAAGCTTAATTGTATCAACATTCTTGTCCACATTCTAATCAGTTATTGACAGCCTTCTCTAGGATTCCCTTGGTATCTTTTGCACAGATAAATGGTGGAAAATGGAAATTAGGAGCACAAGGCTGCATTTTTTATTCTTCGCTTCAAACCAAAGAATAGGTAAGTGGTCACCTATTCCTTGTAAAGTTGGATACTCCTGCAGATCAAAAGGTGCCTGACATCTACTGGTATCCAATATCTTATAAACCTGGGCTCTCCAAACTTGGCAACTTTAAGATTTGTGGGCTTCAACTCCCAGAATTCCTCAGCTAGTCATGCTGGCTGGGGAATTCTGGGAGTTGAAGTCCACAAGTCTTAAAGTTGCCAAGTTTGGAGACCCCTGATATAAGATATTGCAATTTAGATAATCCCACAAGCTTCATAGGCCCAGATGAGGACATAATATCTACAAATGCTTTGCCTCAGCTATACTGGTGGCTGTTTCAAACTATTTCCCTATTCCCTGGACACATTACTTTTTCTTTTTAGGCTTGCTATTAATTTTAATGAAAATGATTGAAAATGATTTTCACTGAATGTTTTGGACAATTTCCAACCTACGCTAATACTTAATTGGAATGTGCTTCTGGCACTTAACATATATTAGCCTCCTACTCAAGAGTTGTTTAGCTTTGCATAGGATGAAGGGAAATTGTAAATAACTGTATGCCTTTGGGCAATGAGGCCACATGGAGCCATGTGAAAGTTAATGAAAATGACCTTTGGTGTAAAAAATGTGAGCACTAAATGCAAAAAGAAGGCTTGTCATTCTCAATAAATAAATAATAACAAGTATATTTGATCTTCCATTCAACCTCTGCTTTACTATTTTAACTTTTGTTACTGAAAGATAAGGTGCTGTTTCACAAGCGGTGTGTATAGTTTTCTGTTCTCTTTCAGTATATTTTTTCTACAAACTTCTTACAGTTACTTAAAGGGCTAAGTACTCTCTGGGTAAAGCCAATGAGAATTATTTCAGGATTTGTTCCACTTCTTTGTTCTTTTCTTTCTCCCCACCCCCATCCCCAAGGCATTAGCCTTATTTTTAAAGATCTCTGTGTACTTCCCAGTTGGTTGGTTTCACGGATATCCAAAGTCAGAACAAACAGTGGGAAAACTGTTTAGTTTCATTATGCAGAGGGTTACCTATGGGTCTGAAGAACAAAGACTTGAACCAACAAATAGACAAAGAAAATCCAGTACTGTGGAAGCAGTTCATTCATACTTCTACCAATGTAGTAGAAAATATGAGCCTGATGTTCTGTAAAGAGATGAACACCTTCCACCTTTGGGAAGTCAGCCCCCACCCCCCAGAGAAAGAAATATTTTTGGGAATATTTAAAAGGCAGAATATTACATTTCCCCAAAGGATCTTAAAGGTAGAAACACCCCCCCCAAAGTTTCTCTGCCCCAAACAGAAATCAGGCCTGCAGAAATGCAGATGTGATGATCTTGTCAAAAAGATTGGAGCCAGGAAGCTGGGTATTGAAAGATAAAGATCCCTAGAATCAACAATCCCTCATACCAAAAATTCCAACACTCATCAGCCACAGCCCCAGGGAAGCAGGATATGACCTTTGGGACATAATAGGATTGACCCACCACCATCAGAATACCAGAAAGGCACACTCAGACTCAGGTCAAAGTTCATGCCACAGGAACAACTCCAAACAAAAGCCCAAGAAGGTATAAAAACCCACCACCCCCTACTACATGTGGTCAGTTTTCCTAGAGCCATCTTTCTGTCTGGCTCTCCTTTTCAATAAACTACAACCTTCTTTCTAAAGCAGTCTCCATTTTGTTTATTCCTGGTTTGGACTGGACCCTGATGAAGATTTTTCTTTCAACACACCTTTGGATTCATGATTTGCAGTTGCTTCTTTCTCCTGAAAAAGGGCAAACACATGTCTGGAGCCCTAGTTGTAGAAAAGCATCTGGTGGATTTTTGCAGCTCTTCTCTCCCCCCCGCCCACCCAAAAAAAATCCACCAGCTGTTTTTTTCCCACAATGTAGAATTCCAGACATGTGTTTGCTATGTTTCCGAAAGGTCACAACTGCAAGGAATGAGCTAAAACTCAGGTCTGTACATCACATCTTCTCCTATTCTGTAAATGATGCTCTCCAACAACTCGAGCTATAATTGCAGTTTCCTGCCAAACATTTATATAATATTTTAATATTTATAAATGAATATGTTTAATTAATAATTTAGAATATTATATTTGTAATGTAAAAGAGGAACACTTGTTCCCAATGTCTTTCCTCAATTATAACAAAGTGACTTTGGAGGTTATTCTCTCTCTCTCAGCTCTATTTAATCCACAGAGCAGGGGTCTCCAACCCTCTCCCTGCCAGTCCATGGCCTATTAGGAACAAGGTCACACAGCTGGAGGTGAGTATTAGACAAACAAAATTGCACATGCACAGGATCTAGGTTGAATATTCCTTTCCCCCCCGACCCATGGAAAAATGGTCTTCCATGAAATGTCTGGTGCCAAAAATGTTGGGTGTGCTGTTGTAGAGGGTTCCTGAGGTGAGGAATTTCTCTGTCCCCAACAAAGCAGGGTTAGGCCACAGTGTTTTTTGGATTCAAAAGGAATGATCACAGTAGTATGAGTGCTTAAGGCTTTATTCCAAAGCAGTGTCAGAAAATAATAACAATAGACAGTAAGCAGAGAATATTCAAGAATGCCACAAAGAAAGAAAGAACCTTCTGCCACTCAAGGAACTCCAAAGAGATAACTGTATGTGGAGCCCTTGAAAGCCAGCAAATATGCAGCACCATCCCAGTTAGGTGTACATCAAAATTACAGCCCTTGTATGCTACAGAGCAGAGGTTTTCAACCCTTTTCATCTCAAGAGACCACATGCAGGACTTCCAGATCGCAAAACCAAAAATCCAGGTTGTTGGGACTTGGGAGGAGAAATGAAGGCAGCCCACTCGTGGTGATATGATGGAGATGGGTTTTTGTCTGTTTGAACACCTGCAGACCTTTCATGATATACTAATGCAACACAGTGGTTGAAAACTGATGCTATATAGAGGCTCCGAAACAACATTGCTCACACTTGTTTTCAATGGTCTTATTTCACTGGATTTAATTAAGATGAGGAAGATGAATTTATCATGCCTTGTAATGCTTCCCCCACTTCTGCCAAGAATAAGACTTTTATGGTTCAAGGTTAAAAATTGAAAGCATCAAAGTTCAGGATTATTTGTTTATACCAGATGGTATCTGGTAGTTAATGAAGATCTGTTTCTCAATATGATTTTTCTAATTCAGTGTGATAAAGATTACCTTACTCTACAACAGTGGTTCTCAACCTGTGGGTCGGGACCCCATTTGGGGTCGATCGACCATTTCACGGGGGTCGCCAAGCAAGACTGTCCGCCATTTTTTTTGTCCGCCATTTTTTTTTGTCCGCCATTTTTTCCCCTTTTCCGGCGGGTGCCTTACCTCCCTTGGGCTGGGCCAGCTGGTGGTTGGCCTGCTCGGTCTCTGCCACTTGCCAGCTACGCCTCGGCCGGCACAGGGGGCGGAACCACGCATGCGCAGTGCTCCCGGGCAGGGAAAGTCCTCGACTTACGACCGGTTAGGTAGTCCTCGACTTATGACTGGTTTAGTCCTCGACTTACGACCGGTTTAGTCCTCGACTTACGACCGGTTGGGGTCGCGGCATTAAAAAGGTTGAGAACCACTGCTCTACAAAGGTGCCTCCACTAAGAACAAGGTAAAACAAAGTGTACTCCAAGTATAACCCTTTAGTGATTAATTCTGTATTACTTATACAACCATACATGAATTAAAAGTTCTATGTACCATGCAACTAAGGGAAAGAGTTACACACCACTATCCAATCCCTCCTTGCCATTCTTCTGGTAAAACCACAATCGGGAAACAACTCAGCCCCCTGCTTTTCCAGAGGGCTTTACAAAGGCAATCAATGACATTTTGACATCATCTTAGATTCTGAGATTTTTTTTAGGGTGACAATGAGAATAAGAGCCCTCCAGATCAGGGGTGTTAAACTCGCAACGTCACGTGACGTGTCGCGACTTTTCTGCCATTGCTGGCAATGGGGTGGGTGTGGTTTTGCTATGATGCATCTGGCCCGTGGGCTGGCAGTTTGACAGCCCTGCTCTAGATGATAAGCCACACCCATTTCCATTCTTTAAAACTTCAAATCTATCCAAAAAGTAGGAGTTAACCACAAAATTTGAACATTTTGCTGTTAAATTGCAGCATCGCATTCTAGGCATGGGGGAGGGAAAAATGCATGCATCCAGCATTCAGGCTGGAATATACAATGTATACAAATAATTTATATCAACATTTAAAAAATTCCTGCAACAGCCAGACATATAATGCCTGAAAATAAAGGCTACCACTGTTAATCATAATGCTCAGAAGCATAAAGCAAGGATGTTCTTGTATTCACATGCTACTTGTGAACTCCCCATAACCATTTCCTTAATTATGCTGAGAATTAATGACAAATGGCTTTAGGCTGATCTAATTTTATTCTTACCAATTACAATCCAAAAGGTAAAGCAGCAAAAACAACAATAGAATCTATTTTTGAAATTAATAAGAAAATGTCCTACCATGTTATTTTTTTCAACTTTTCATATCACAATACATAGCATTTTACGAGAAACATTTGGTAGTAACTACTTCTTTGTCATCAACGATAGTATCTAGCTGCCCTGTCTTTTCTTGGCCTCTTTTACACTTCAGTTCTTACAAGCATCATGGTCTTGTCCAATGATAGCTGTCTTCATGTTATCTAATTCACAACTAGCTAAGCTTTAACTTCATTATTAACAACACTTCAAGTAGGCAGTTTGATTTTATTTCATCTAACATTGAATGATTTATTCTTGCAGCCCAAGATATTTTCAACTATTTTTTTCAATATCACATTTCAAGATCAAACCTTTTTCTTTCTTCAACCTTTCTGATCATCCAGTTTTCACGATATATTATACATTTGGGAAAATCAAGAACTTGATAATCTATATCTTTGGTCGGTGTGATGTTTCTGCACTTAATATTCTTCTACATTTATCTAGATCTGTTTAGATCTCAAGTAGATCTCTTTACTTCACGGCTGTGATGACCATTCTTCTCTTTTCTTCCATCTTTCCTAGTTTTAGAGCCTTCTTCAGAGAGCTAAATCTCCATATAATGTATCCAAAGTAGGATTTGTGCCTGGTCATTTGTGTCTCTAGGGAAAACTCTGGGATGATTTGTTCAATTTGTTTGCTTTCTTGGCTGTGAATGTAGCCTTGATATAACAGAATGTTTTATTTTGGTTTTCAAAGGCAGTTCTGGCCAATATTTGCCTACCTTTACATCAAAGCTCAGAGAAGTGAGAACCCTAAGTAGGGATAAAAGTGCCCAGTTTTGTGAGAAATATTGTTTACTGTCACACTTTAGTACAAAACAGGCTCAAGACAGATTGCTACACCACAATTTCATCTTTATTCCCATTTTTCAATATTGCATTAGACATTCCACTTTTTAAAAATCTGTCCTACCCTTTAAATTGCCTGATTCATGATTTTTACACTTATAGCCATTAAATGGGTACACGTTATTATGTAGCAAATGTTGCATTTGTAATCCTTTGTAAGATAATGTTTCTTGTATAAAGCTCCACTAATGGTAATGTTCCATTAAGCTGTAGTTTTTAGCTGAACGTTTAGTCAACAAACTTAAAATTGAAAACTAATGGTCTTGAACATCTCAGTACTATGCAAGCCACTATGGTGGCCAATAGAGGTTCAAAATGAAATAGCATCTATAGTTTCCAGCACTTAGGACAAAGGTAGCAGCAGATCCTATTCCCTATTCCAGTGGTGGCGAACCTATGGCACACGTGCCAGAGGTGGCACTCAGAGCCCTCTCTGTGGGCACGTGCGCCGTCGCCCCAGTCCTAGGCCTTCAGCTGGGTTTTATAAAACCTTTTCGCTTTAGGCCTCCTCCGTTGTGTGCAAAAAAAAAAAAAAGGTTCAATCAATCAGTCAATTTCAACTTCTTGCAGGAAAAAAAAAGATCTTGTAAAGTTGGAATTGATCGATTGAACTTTTTAGTTCCACCCAATCTGCCGTTACCACCGCAGCCACGCCCACCCAATGGGCCACACTCACCCAATGGGCCACACCCACCCAATGGCCACACCCACCCAATGGCCACACCCACCCAGCACCCGACAGTGCATAAGTGGGTTTTGGGTTGCAGTTTGGGCACTCGGTCTCTAAAAGTTTCGCCATCACTGCCCTATTCCCTTTCCCATTTTGATAGGCTTGAGTCAATCTTGCCTATTTCCAAAAGGATTGGTAACACTTGGGATTTTGAATGTCAGTGCCTGAAATTATCTGGGTCTAGTCCACCCTAACTATGTTTTGTGCTCCAGTTTCTTAAGCAGAGATCTTTCCNTATAATATTATGAACTGAAGTAATTACATTATTATTATGTATTTACATCTTGCTTTCCCCTGGGAACTTGAAACACATGGGACTTTCCCCTCATTTAAGCCCCAGAACAGTTTTGCGAAGGAGCAACTAGTTCAAAAAGATGGATCCCTATTTTCCAACCTACTTTCTTTTGCTTATTGCAAAAGTAATATACATTTTTTAACCTCAATCACAAACTACTATTGTGCACACTTCCATTTCCCTAAATACTGAAAAGTTCCAAACACAACCCAGTTAGGTCCCACCTTCATTTACATAATAGAACTATGAGAACCTGGGCCCTTTTTATAATAGTCGCTTTATTTATCAATATACGATGTATTAATCAAAGACATTCAAGGCCTTCCTATGTGTAAGAGCTAAAAATAAGATGCAAGAAAAATGCAAAGTAGGACAAAAATAAATGGAAAGAGGCAATTCTTCTATGGCATCAAATCTGTGTCCTAGAAGTTTTCCAGAGAGGAACCAATCTTAAAGTATTTGACTTCAGGCACAAATCCTCTTTTCTCCCTCTATTAACTTTGTAGGTTCTGATCCTGTCTCATTCAGTTATATGCAAGATTCCTCACTTGTCAGGAAATTATCTCCTACCTAGACCAATGTTCCTGAACCTTGACAACTTTAAGCTGTGTGGGCTTCAATACCCAGAATTCCCCAGTCAGTGACACTAGCATAATTTGGTCCAGACCATTTTATGGCCCGCGGGCCACATCCCTTTATGGCCCGCGGGCCACATCCCTTTTTGGCCCACTGTGTCGGTGTGGTGTCGGCATCAGGGGGCGAGACATCAGCAACAGAGGCAGGGCATTGGCAATGTCAAGGAGTAGGGTATCAGCAGCAGGGGGAGAGAGTGGTGCTGTGGGGGCATCAGAGGTGGGGGAACATCAGTGGCATTGGCCCTCCACAACAGTCCCAGTTTTTCAAGTGCCCCTTGGGGAAATTAATTGCCCATCCCTGATTTAGACACCAGCATCTCAGCTGACCATCTCAGCTATTTGCCTTGCTGCCAGACCATCCACCCACCCACAAGTTTAACTAGGAACAATAAGAAATAAATGTTAGCATTGTTATCTGGAGCAGCCTTCCCCGTCCTGGTGCCCTCAAACATGTTAGATAACTCTCAAAACTAGGAAAGTTTGATAAGTTGATGGAAACTAGTTCAGCATATTTTGAGGCTAAAAATTGTGACCATAAGATAATGTTTAATAATCTCAGGTGCCACAGAATGTCCAAACTCAGTGGCATAATTTAGTGTTAAGACATCAGGATAGAAACTAGGAGACGGAGAGTTCTAGCCCCCTATTAGGCATGTAAACCAGCTTAATGACTTTGGGACTATCAGACCAACAGACCTCACAGGGTTGTTGCTGTGGGGAAAATAGAAAAAAGAAGGAGTGTTAGGTATATTTGCCACCTTGAATTATTTATAAAAATAAAAAAGGCAAAGAAAAATGGAATGGAATGGAATGGGTCGGGACGGGACGGGACGGAACGGAACGGAACCGAACGGAACAGAACAGAACAGAACAGAATAGAATAGAATAGAAGCATTTTCACCCTTGATGGGGCTTTGTACCAATGCAAGCTGGAACATTATCAGTGTTGCATATTTGTGACAGTTCAGCCATCCTGTCTCAAAAAAAAAAAAAAAAGAGAGACATTTGGAAATAAAACATTTCTTCCCTGGTGGAACATGCTTGGTTCTACAGATAGATACTTTTGTATCAAAACCCTGCATGAAAGTGATGCAGTGCTAAATGTCAAATNGGAAAAAAAAGACTTGCTGTGACATCTAAATAACTTTCTAGCATTTTATTGTCCTCATTTTGATAGGGGGAAAAAAGTGAAATCTAATCTTGCAGTTACATACATCTTCTTATCTAGGCTTCTTCCCAGCAGCTCAGATTCTCCCTTACCTCTCAGCATAGCAAGAGTTTTCCAGGTCCTTAAAAATTGCAATCTCACTATTGCTCCAGGCTTCTACAGTTCTGCTGCACACATTGATTTTTTCTCCTAATTTTCAGACTCCTGCATATAAAGATTTCCCATCAGGGATTATTTTTGAGTGCCTATTTTAAGTCATCCAACAAACACCTGGGTGGGACCACAGCACCTGCACTTGGATCCATGCTGCAGCAAAGCTCTCTGATGGTTCTGAATGGTGAACATTGCTGCCATAAATAAAATAAGCAATAGCACCAACCCACGCGTACATGGGTTCTAATGAACGGCCCCTTTACTCTTATAAAGGTAAAAAAGGAAAAAGCCAGACCCCTGCTTTCTAGAATTCTACCCTCTAAAGTAGGGGTCTTCAAACTTGGCCCTTTTATGACTTGTGAACTTCAACTCCCAGAATTCCTCAGCCAGTGTGCCTGGCTGAGAAATTCTGGGAGTTGAAGTCCACCAGTCATAAAAGGGCCAAGTTTGAAGACCCCTGCTCTAAAGTGGTGGTAGGCAATTCCTGATTTATACCCAGAACCCGTTCTTTTTCTTTCATTTTTGTAGCCCTTAAACCTCTGCCAAGAATGCAGTGCCTGAATTGAGAGGGAAACATGTAGAATGCCCAAAGCCCATTCATCTCAATTATCTCAAACTCGGCTCAAAATATTGACCCTGTATCCACGTCTTCTGAAGTCCCTAAGATGTTTTTAAGAGTTATATTGTAGTCCTCCATTACATATCTCTGTTCGAATGGAATCAAAAGGCCAAGATGAGACACCACATGGTAGTTTTGAAGATTAAGGCTATCTTCTTAAGCAGCAAAGATCCAGACAATCACTAGATGGTAGCAAAGCAATGCAGTAAACCTCACTTCTTTGTTACCATCTACTAATTGTGGATTAGTAGATCTGGTAGTTCCATCTTTGAACTTTTAAAGAAAAGTAAAAGAAAGTAGGATAAGGATAAGCCGATTGTCAGTTATCGCAGACAGCACAAGCCTGGTTCAGCACTTGCTTGCTGATGCTGAATTCTTTCTCTCTCCCTTTTTAGAAAAAGACCCACAGTCTACACAACAAATTATTCATGGAATAACACAAGTAAGTGTCTTATTTCTATCTCAAGAATTGATTGGGAGAGAAAATAATAAACAAGTGGTGCTGGTAAAATGGTGCTTACGTATAGAGACCGTAATAAAGTATTGTCTCATAAATAGATAATATCTGTGTCCTTGCCGATTTGTGTCCTCCAAGTATACTTCTAAGAGAATGAGCAAGAGAACTCTTAGCTATCTACCCATCCCAAAGATAGAATAAGCCACTAGCCTGGCAACTAATGGCCTTCAGTTAGTCATTAATTTGCACCTTCAATTTCGAATGTTTCTGTCATCAACTGCTTTGCTGGATGTAGTTAAGTTACTCGACTGGTTTATTGAACTCTATCCTCACCAAAGAGAGATCAACAGGTGAATTTGTGTCAGTCCCTCTATCTTAAGCTCAACTATCACAGAGTTTTTGTGAGGGGAAAAACAAACAAAATCTCCATCAACACTGTAAAAAGAAATCAACACTATCTATTTTCACTATTATTATTTGAGCACGATTTACCCAATGCACCAGCATTTATTGTTTATCAGCAAAACACAAGACCTAATTTCCATTCAAAAGTAGTTTCTTCATAACTAATTTATTTTAAAAAACAGAACAGAAAAGGACTCTAAAGAATTAGAAATATATTTCCAGATTTCGCTCTATTATCAGGAGAATAAAACTAATAGCAAGACAATATTTATTGTCTTGGATGTGAGACAATATACCCCTTGTTCCTGGACAGACAACAACACTCTTAAAGTACTAAATTTGAAGTAGTCCTTCAAACAAAACCACTATACCAAACTGGTTTTCATTACAGGAAAGGTACGCTGAGTTTGTCAGCTGCAAAACTGACAGTGCATGTTTGAGACCCCAGTGCCACATGACAGGGTGACTTCCTGTTACTTGCCCCAGCTCCTGCCCGCCTAGCAGTTTAAAAGCATGCAAATGCGAGTAGATAAATAGGTACCATGAATGAAGGTGAATATACATGTCCCAGGATAATGTTGCAAGATCCAATCTGGGTCCGTCACTGGGACCAAAGGTTTTGTCTCCTGAGCTTTCAGACTCATGTTAGAGCCCATCTTCAGGGAACTGCTCTCCAGCAGAGTATGTGCTGTTCTGTGTGTGTGGTATTTATAGTGCCAGTTGTATGTGGATTTTCAGATGTTGATTGGAATGTGTTGATGGCTGGCTTTAAATCAACAGGAGTGCTAATTTAGCACCAGCCTATCAAGCACTTAGAAGGCAAGGGCTGGGCAGCACAAGCAAACGACGGCCAACGACTTAAAAGCCAGTCATCAACACACCCCAATCAATATCTAAAAAGCCACATACAACAGGCACTATAAATACTATGCACAGAACAGCCCGCACTCTGATAGAGAGAAGTTCTCCCAAGATGGGCTCCAGCACACGTCTGAAAGCTTGGAAGACAAAACCTTTGGTCCCAGTGACTGACCCAGATTAGGGGTAAAATAGGTACCATTTTGGTGGGAAGGTAATAGCATTCTGATTTACCCAGATTAGGGGTAAAATAGGTACCATTTTGGTGGGAAGGTAATAGCATTCTGTGCTGCTTGGCAAGTAGTCATGCTGGCTACATGGCCGCAGAAGTGTCTTCAGACAATGTTGGCTCCCTCAGCTAAGAAACGGAGATAAGCGCTGCCACCTAGAGTCAGACTTGAATGGACAGGGAAAATCACAAAATTAGTTGGGTGACCTTGGGCCTAGCACTCTCTCTCTCTCTCTCAACCCTAGGAAGCAGGCAAGAGCAAACCACTTCAAAAGCCCTGTCAAGAAATTGCATGGACTTGTATAGGCAGTCACTAGGAATCAAGACTGATTTGAAGGCATTCTTTTAAGGCAGCATCTAAATGAATACTGAAACGTATAAGCAAGATTGTTATTTAAGAAAAGATGATCCAGCTGCCCGGAGTCACCTTGTAGGGAAGATGGGTGGCATAGAAATTTAACAAACAAATAAATAAATAATCCAGAAAATGCTGGTGTTTTGGAGAAGTTGAGTTTAATGATGCTGATGTTTTGGATAAGCTTGTATTTTGGATGAGCTGGTGAGTTTAATGGCTACCTGGATATTTCATAATCCCCTCAGAAGGGTAATCCTATTACTAGATAATGTAATATTTTGGTCTCCTCAAATCTATCTCAAAATATAAAAGAGGACCAAATTAATATCGTAATTGTCTGGCACTTCAGTATTAGAAATACCTATTAAAGCAGAAATAATAAATACTTCAATGCTGCAAAGACAACTGACTGAAAATACATTTTAAAAAATGCTACATCAGTACAGTGATTTAAAACAAGGCAAAATTACTCAGGCCAATAGTGGGATTGTATAAAAGTAGTAATAAGAGGAAGATTCATAAGTGAGCAGATTATACATATGAGGAAAAGAAAAGAAAAGGAGAGATGAATAGAGAGGTTATAGAAATAGAACTATAACATAGGAATAAAGGATTGAAAATGTATAACTTGCTCTAGAGTTAAAAAATGGAATTTAAACATTAATATTTTATAACTTTTACAATGAAATGCAATATGCTAATTAAAAGTGTTATGAATTTAGCGATGGGGTCTAAATTATTGTCTAACTGTACAGTATAACTAAAAACAATAGGAAAGTATTATGGGTTAAGAAAAATAGACAGATTTTGACAACAAATACAGATATAGGATACAATCTGAAGCATTTTCATAATTTTTATTGATATTTTAATTACAATAGTAAAAGCAAATACAAACTAAATTCAGAGACAGAAATAGAAATTGAAGGAAAGACTAAAAAGTGCCAAAGAGAAAAAACCCAAAAAGGGTAATATATAAAAAAGGACTTTCCCCTTTATCACAAGAAGTATAACTAATTTTAGTATCACCTTTTCTTAAAATACAGAGAAAGATCTCTTCTTGCAATATCCAATTTTTAGTCCATTTCTAACTTTCTGAAACCAACACTCTAATCACCCTTTTGCTGTTTATTCTACAAAAATATTTTTTTAAAGTTCTTAATCTTGTATTTTAAACTTCTAAAGGTTTAAGGAAACTTACCCAATGAATGCTATAAAACTTGCTTCTCTAAAAGTTCCTAATAATTGAAAACAATTAAGAAGTCATTTCAAAAGTGATTAAAGAAATGAGGTTCAGCAAACCTTGTGTCCATATGGGCCACATTATGGCTGTGAACTCAGTTGGAATCTCTCAACTCCTAGCTGCTTAACTCATAAGTTGACCAAAAACACGGGTTCCTACAGCCTACTCATGAGAAGAAGCTGTCTGGAGTACATGTGAGAAATCTCATGATGTCTCCTTTTTTACAGAGAGAGTTCTCTGGCCAGCATTTTCGATCTGGCTACTGATCTCTTGACACAATACCATCCTTGCTATTTAGAGATATCTCATTTGCTGGGAATCCTCACCAGAAGTCAAAGAGGGTTTTACTTCTCTCAGTGTATATTTTTCAACAAATTCAATTACCATAGAAATGAAATACTGATTGCATAGCAGTGGAATTAAGAAATTAACGTTGGAACAGAGAAAAACTGAGTATGTTTCATTATATAGTTGGAGCTCTAAAAACAACAAAGGATTAGTTTTTGGGTGCAGAGTTAGAGTAGAGTAGAGCAGGGGTTCTCAACCTCCGGTCCATGGACCACGCCATGCCAGCAACCGGTCCGCATAAACAAGCAAAGCCCCATCTGTGAGATGCAGGCAGCCCACAAACCCATGCCCCCTCTGGTCCATGGAAAAACCTCTCTCCATGTAACCGGTCCCTGGTGCCCAAAAGGTTGGAGACCTCTGGAGTAGAGTACAGTAAATTACAGTACAGTATTAGTATAACAGAACATAGTATAATAAAACATAGTGTAATAGCATTTACATTGGGTTGGATTAGGATTATGGATAAAATATTTATTCCCCAGATGCAATACTTGGTTTTGAACTGAACAGTCTTCTGCACCAAGAGCCCTGGTGGTGCAGTGGTTAGAATGCAGTACTGCAGGCTACTTCTGCTGACTGTGGGCTGCCTGCAGTTTGGCAGTTCGATTCTCACTGGCTCAAGGTTGACTCATCCTTCCAAGGTTGGTAAAACGAGGACCCAGATTGTTGGGGGCTATATGCCAGTGATGGCGAACCTTTTAGAGACCGAGTGCCCAAACTGCAACCCAAAACCCACTTATGCATCGTTGGGTGCCGGGTGGGTGTGGCCCATTGGGTGGGTGTGGCCCATTGGGTGGGTGTGGCTGTGGTGGTAACGGCAGACTGGGTGGGACTAAAAAGTTCAATCAATCAATTCCAACTTTGCAAGATCTCTTTTTTTCTCCGCGAAAAGTTGAAATTGACTGGTTGATTGAACCTTTTTTTTTCTGCACACGGCGGCGGAAGCCTAAAGCGAAAATGTTTTATAAAACCCAGCTGAAGGCCTAGGACTGGGGCGACAGCACGCATGCCCACAGAGAGGGCTCTGAGTGCCGCTTCTGGCACCAGTGCCATAGGTTCGCCACCACTGCTATATGCTGACTCTGTAAACCACTTAGAGAGGGCTGTAAAGCATTGTGAAGCAGTATATAAGTCTAAGTGCTATTGTTATTGCAATGTTCAAGCCTGCTATGTACTTTGAAGCAACGGTCCCCTGAAAACAGTTTCATACATCCCTATGACAACGTTCAGTTATTCAGAATTTCTGAAATAGTATCTTATAAGAATGTGGAACATTCTTTTCCAAAATATAATCAGTTTGAGACCACATTTAGCTGTTCTGTGTCATGTTTGCAAGCATACATGAAAATCTACCAAATAATTACTTACCTTAATTATTATTGAAGCCAAAAAGGCTGTGACATCTTCTTCAAACAGGAAGAGATGATATAAATTGTCTGACAATTGGCAAGAATATATATTGGACTAATAAGAATACAAGCTGTCGTATATAGTTTACATGTAAATAATTTCAACATTAGTCAACCTTTATTCCTTATAGAAACAGGAAACTGGACTCATCTGCCAATTTCTCATAGCAGTCCTTGGGCTGATTTGTGGGAATAAACTTAAAGAAATGTTTGTTTTTATACCTTGACTGTATTCATGTCTTTATTGATTCTTTTGCTATGGTTTTCAGGAATCAGGTAATCAATTAATACCATAATCAGAACTATGCAGTTTCAAAGGAATGCTTTAATTCAGTAAAGCAGGGATTAAATCAACCCAACAAGAAAGATACAACAATTTAAGAAGGGATCTATTTTAAAAAACGAATCTATAAAACACTTTATTGATACCTTTGCTGCTGCTTCTGATGCTGTTACAATGTATTATAGCTCCACCTCTATATATGGCAAACATTTTTTGGAGGATGCAATGGCAAATGTGCTCTGAGCTTCATTCACTTTCTCAGTTCTCACCATTTCTATAATGTGGTCAGTATTGAGATTTAACTTTGCTATTTCTTGTGCTAATGGAATTTCACACTTCTGTGCTGGTCCTGTCAACACAAATGAGAGTTCAGCTAACTTTCCAGCAGATCAATCTAGTACATAAACTTAGATCAAGCCTTACTTTCAAAGTCTGCATGAATAGGGCAGTTTAAATCTCTGAACACTTCTGTTTGTCATGCCCATGAGGCTCAAGAGGGCAATATAGCTGCATCTGATCATTGTGGTGTTGGCACAGTGGTTAGAATGCAGTATTGCAGGCTAACTCTGCTCACATTGCCAGTTCAATTCCTTCTATCCTGAATGGCTCAAGGTTGGCTAAGTTTACCAGTCTACCAGCCTACCAGCCTTCCAAGGTCGATAAAAGGAGGATCCAGATTTTGGGGGGCAATATGTGACTCTGTAAACTGCTTAGAGAGGCTATAAAGCACTGTGAAGGTGTATACAAGTCTAAGTGCTATTGCTATTACTATTATGTGCTAAAGAGGACCAGGGCTTAGGAGACAGGCTAGTAGAGAAAACATGGGCATGAAAAGATAGAGCTATGGAGTCTTCATACTTATGGGCCCAATTGCCACTTGGGTCGTCATAAGTTTTGCAAATTTTGCTATTGCTATTGTTATTGTCACCCATTTAGCCCTGCGCAGGGAGCACATGTAACTTAAGAATGCTTCGGACGCAAATGAGCATTGCTGTCAGGATAATTCATAGTCCATCACAAGACTGAAATCTCATAATTTAATTTTAATTTAATTTTTCCATACATGTTAACAAAACACTGACATTTGCAAAGGCTGCAACCATGGGTGTCTTGCCAAAAGATAGATGGTAGGCATGACTGTAATCTAATCAAAGCTCCACTTCTTTTGACATACATGCAGTGCTTTTTTCGTAAAAAAAAAAAAAAGGAGCCGGAACTCACACGTCATACAACCCACCTTACCTACCCTACAAGGTTTACCTTTGTAGTAAAAAAAACAACAACAACACCCTTCAATTTTTAGTGTATCTAAAAGACTAGGATTTTGTTCAAGGTAAGTTAATACTATTAATGTTACCATGCACTATGTGGCTTTAAATTACAAGAAGGTATTTTATTAATCTTTTGGGACATTTACCACTGGCATACCCATTTAGTTTAATGAGTGGAAATGTCAGCTTTCTATGTGGAATGAAATTGGTCCAATAAAACAAAATTTGGTTGCTTGTAAAAGACTGCATTATTTTTAAGAAGTTGTCAAACAAGGTGGAAAATTTTACATTCGGAGTTTAATATGGATATTGACTTGAAACAAATTAAAGTTGAAACTTTGTCAGTGAACAGATTACTTTTAATTTACATTTAAGTTAAACCCAATTTAATAAATAGATCTGATTAAACCTCATACTGTAGGTCTATCTTTATATCTGAACAATACATAATTAATATATATTATTATTAATAATACCTCCAAATCACAAGACATTGGCTTTATTCTTATTCTTCCCCTCTGCAGTTTGAATATGAAGTATAAAAGACTAAAAAGAGTTTTTCGTAGACATCCCAGCCTTTGAACTACCCAAGGAACCGAAACAGCAAAGTTTCGCTGTCGGGCAAGCTTCCACACCAGCCGCCTTTCTTTCCTCTTGCTTCGCCTCTTTTTAACCTCACACCCCACTTTCTGTAAGGGAAGGCAAAAGGCTCGCTCACCCTCTCGTGAAAGATGGCCTCCATGATAGC
Source organism: Protobothrops mucrosquamatus (assembly GCF_001527695.2). Taxonomy (NCBI): domain Eukaryota; kingdom Metazoa; phylum Chordata; class Lepidosauria; order Squamata; family Viperidae; genus Protobothrops; species Protobothrops mucrosquamatus. The sequence goes on from NW_015387604.1 coordinate 428,569, forward strand.
AGTGTTCCAATATCTCCGGGGCTGCCACAAAGAAGAGGGAGTCAAGCTATTTTGCAAGGCGTCTGAAGGCAGGACGAGAAGCAACGGGTGGAAACTAATCAAGGAGAGAAGCAACCTAGAACTAAGGAGAAATTTCCTGACAGTTAGAACAATTAACCAGTGGAACAACCTGCCTCCAGAAGCGGTGAATGCTCCAACACTGGAAGTTTTTAAGAAAAGACTGGACAACCATTTGTCTGAAATGGTGTCGGGTTTCTGCCTGAGCAGGGGGTTGGACTCGATGACCTCCAAGGTCCCTTCCAACTTTATTATTATTATTATTATTATTATTATTATTATTATTATTATTATTATTATTATTATTACTACTACTACTACTACTACTACTATTATTATTATTATTATTATTATTATTATTATTATTATTATTATTATTATTAAATATGTCTCCCACCGCCACCATCGGCTTCCATACCACATGTTCCGATCCAGCCAATCAAGCCATGCTCTGGCTATGGTGCTCCAGCGCCTCATGGCTCTTCCTAGAGGAGGCAGACAGTGCCGGAGGGGACCCCGCTCGCACCGTAATGCCAGCAGGGCATTTTCAAAAGCAAACGAGGATAGGAAGGTCAACAATAGGAAAAGAATGCAACTCTGGAAAATCTGTCGGAAAAAGGTGCCGGAACTCTTTTCCGGTGGGTTCTATGACAAAAAAAGCCCTGCATACATGCAACATATTGCTCAACAGAGGCTGGGCTTCAGTCATGCAGTAGTGCTCACCATCTTGTCTTTTTGACCCCTCCCTAACAGATGCCTGCTGTAACTATATATAGAGTTGGAATCAAAATGCTATATAAGTATAAAGGTGGGTTGGGGGAATGTAATTTTAAAAACTCTCAAGATCTGAAATGATAAGTGGGCCGGTGTAAAAAGGGATCAGTGTCTTCCTTTCTTCCACCCATTATACTACGCTGTTTTGAACCTAAGACTAACGCATTAAATTCTCCAAGAAGTACATTTTTCAAAGCTTAAGGCTTTCAAGAACTCATGTATATTAGAACTAAAATGAGATTTACTTGAGGAAAAAGGGATTGGCCTTAAGACAAGCTGCCACACTCACCAGCTGCATTGAGTGAACTAACAGCATTAAGTCCTATCCAGCTGCCATCCTGAGCATCCTCTCTGTTTTTCAACAGAAGTTAGGCTAGAAAGCCTTCTCCCTCAGCCACAACCTGCTTGGATGCCTTGTTACCACTCCGCTCTAGCACTTTGCCCTTTGTCACACCAAGATTCAAAACAATATTCCAGAGAACATTTAAAAGGGCCTCATTTTGTCCGGAACAAGCCCTTTTTGCTTTGAGAATGAAATTCTCAGACAGTTCACATTTGATCCCTTCTGCAAACTCCTAAAAGAAGCCACATCCTAAAAAAGAAAAGAAAGAAAAAAAACCATTTTCAAAGCACTTTGCTGGTATAAGTCCCTGTTCTTTGAACAAGGTTTGCATATGCATAGCTATGTGAGCAGGGAGTTTTATGTTAGGGTACTGAAAGAATACGAATGAGCTGCATGCAAGATGGCTTTTTTTTGACAGAAGAGTTGAACTAAACTCTTCTGAATGAACTGCATTAGTTTATCATACTAGGGCACTTAATTCATTTCATTAGGCCCCACAGGCTGTTAAAGGCCCCCAAAGCCTTAATAGACCCAAGAAGACAAGCAGAGCAGACAATGCAATATTTAATAAAACTTAAATTAGGTCTCAAAAGAGCAATAGAGAGTATATTAAATGTAGCCTCAACACTATGCAGCTCAACTCATCTGCATGTGTTCGAGAGGAATAACTATTATAATGTACACCATGTTTTAATCTTATTCCACACAGATTCTACTGTAACATCCTCAGCGTAGCACAGTGTACAAATTTCATAGGCAAAATGGGACATGGAACTTTTCCCACATCGTTTATGATGAAATGGTGTATTACAGTATTTAAATATACCTCTAATTTACTCATCCAAAATCTTTAATTTCACTTATCCCTTTACAGCCATCATTCTACTTTCTATTTCCTATCTGCTTTCTGTCAAAGTTTAAGACTAATCTCCTCAGTCAGGGAGTAATTAGATAAATTACTTAATATTATATCTTTCATAGCCATCCATTTCAGGAATTATATAGATCCTTTATGTGAATGGTGAGCATGTTGTGTTGCAAGACTCTGCTGCACATCACTTGCTTCAAAGAGCTCTTCTCCCCAGCATTCTCACATACAATATCTACAAGCAGGTGGTATACATATAAAATGAGACTATATGTAACCTGCACATGACCTGGATTCCTGTAAGGTATTCCTGTAAAACTATGCATGTGAATGTTCTTCTCTAGAAGAATTCCAATAGGGCTTATTTTCTTTTTTACTGATTTGTAATGCATAGATAAAAAATAACTAATGGATAGTCTTCAGCGTGAACAAGTTCTGTTCCCAATATCTGTCCTTAAGTTGAATTTGTATGTAAGATGGAACAATATTATCATATAATACTGTATGAATAACCTTCTGTAATGAACTTGAATCATTGTGTATTTAAGTCACTGTATGTTTAACTTGAATCATTATGTATTTAACTGTAATTTTGCTAAAATAGCCATTCCAAACCCAGGGACTTGCTGTATACCAATTCATATTTCCCTAATATACAGCTTTTATATCAGCTTTTCCAGGTAGCTGATTATTCATTACACAAGAATCTTGTATGTAAAGTGTAAACTTCTTCAGGTTTTAATAATACCACTGTAAGTCTGAATTTAATCTTAGTCTCAAAGCATCCATTTGTCCATCACAGGACAAAACAGAACCTCATGTGAACACGTACAACCTTCTCCCATGAAACATCTTATGACTGTGCTTAAAAGCAGCTCACCCAACTTCAACATCAGCCAGCCTTATGCCTTCACTTGTCTCCTTCTTTTGTCTTTTACTTATGAAGAATTCTGGACAGCTCAAAATCTTGCATACAATCTTTTGTGATTGCTGGATTGTTCTACCTGTATAACTGACCTAAAATGTATTTTTAGTCTAATAATACTTTTATTGCCAGTTTGGAACATTAGGCGGCTAATAAAACCTATCCTTCTCAAATATTGAAGAGGCACTTGCAGCTCTGAGGAACTTGCTAGTTTTGAAGTTTTAGTGCACTGTCATGGTCAAGCAATTATCTCACAGATTGGTACTCAAACTTTAACAGCTTGACCTGAAGCTTATTTACTCAGCCAACTATATCTATAAGAATTCATTCTCTAGAAAATGTGGACAGAATTGCCTATGGCTATAATCCTATGCACTTCTCTAGGAATACGCTCCATTTAACACAGCAGGACTTACTTTCTGAGAATACTTTGGATCACATTATGTCTCTGGGACTATATGGACACATGAACAAGGTGAAAAATCACTATGTCATATAGGGGCATTAAGCATCTAAATTCTCCTGCAGCAATCCTGACCATAGTTATCAAGTCACACAACCTATTAAACCAGCAGTGAAACCTACATCAGAGAAGACAGGTATAAAAATTTTCTATAAATTTGAAAAATGTCATTCCAAAACAATAATAATCTTATATGAGGAAACAAAGAGTATAAACCCCCAAAATACATTTTACTGGGTTTTTTTTTCTATCCTGTGAAGCAAAACTTGGGAAAATTGGGGAGAGGGGGGAGATTTCAGTTGTCTTGCAACTCTTGTGCTAATAATCAGTTCTGAGTTATGTTGTTTGCTGCTCTGTAACTACAGTCCTAAAAAATATACTGCAAGCTAGCACTTGGTGGACCACCTACAAAAGCCTTGGAAAAGATATTCAAATGCAGTTATGTGGCTATACCTATAAAGATCAGAATCATGTAAACTATGTTAGTCTTGAGACATTCTATAAAAGTGAAAATTGGACTTTGGAGGAGGATAGGAAGAATAGTGATCCTTTTGAACTTTGGTATTGGAGAAGACTCTTGAGATTTGTGGATAGTCAAGAAAAGGAATGGATCATCAAACAAATCAACTCAGTTCTCACTTGAGGCAAATGGCCAGACTGTAATTATCCTGCTTCAAACATTTTATGCAAAGATCTAGCTCTCTGGAAATGACTCTGAAATAGTAGAAAAGGTGGAAGGAAAGAGAGGAAGAGGACCAGCAGCAAGGTGGATAGATTAAGTTACAGTGATGATGAATACACCATGGGAAGATTTAAAAGAACAGATAAGGACAGATGGAGAAAATCTAAGAGCCAACTGTGATTTGATGGACATAATTTTCATCATCTATATAGTCAATCAGTTTAAAGGGCCTTCAAACCATTCAATTTTGAAATTATTAGTGAGGAATAAATGTCAGACTGATTTTGCACAACAGAAGTACAACTAATATAACACACGGTGCAGTCTAGCCCATGTCGCCTATAGTTCTATTTATCATATGTACAATTACAAAACATCTAATAATCCATGGTCATATTTTAACTGTATCCTCACAATATGCTTTACCATATAAAGATCAAGCAACTGCATTCTTATGTTGCCCTGTTTTTTGAGATTAGCATGCTGAACAAACCTGAACATTTTAATATGTTGCTCATTATATTGTGCCAAGATAGAAAAAAAAGTCAATTTAGTAATCAGGTTCAGTGCAAATACAACTAACATGCAAGCCGGAAAGCAGGAGTGGCTTTCTTCCAGACAGAGGCCAGTACTGAAATTAACAGACAACTTTTTTACTTCTTTTTTTTTTCTTGAAGGGAAATGTTATTTTTATTGTTTTTTAAAGAGATAGATAGATAGATAGATAGATAGATAGATAGATAGATAGATAGATAGATAGATAGATAGATAGATAGATAGATAGATAGATATTATTAAATTTCTGCAAAATATTTTAACCTTTACTACTTCTTAAAAACCACAGCTAAGAAACAGAAAGCCGAGCCAAGAACTTGAATAACAACACTGCTGTTAACTCGGGCAGCCAACGGAGAAAACTTGCGCGCACAATTCGGCGCACGGCGGAACGCAATCCAAAGCGAGCCACGTAAAAGCAGCGCTCAAAAAAAAGACTCGACTCCTCCCGCTCCTTCCGTTCCATAAGAGCAGCGTTCTCCAGCCTTGGCAACTTTAATACTTGCGGACTCCAACTCTCAGAATTCCTCGTGCTGACTGAGGAATCCTGGGAGTTGAAGTCCACAAGCCTTAAAGTTGCCAGGGTCGGAGACCCCCTGCATAAGAAGACTCCTAAAACTCCGCCCTCCTCCCTAGGGGCCGCCACAAGAGAAGCCGAGAGGTCAACGAGTGAAGCGCGTGCGCAGCACGAGCAGGCAAGTGGCCTGGCTCCAGCCGAAGCGCGCGCGAGCAAATAGCGGCAGCGGCGGCAATCCTTGCCGCACGCGGCGCGGAAGGAGCGCGGTGGGGGGGAAAGGGGAGCGCTGCGTCTTGCGGCGGCTGGCCTCAGCAATTGGCTGAGAGATACTCCGGCTTGGCTAGCAATTCACACTGAAGCGCTGGGGCTTTGAGAAGAGCGTAAGCCGCGCAGCTGGAGTGGGAGAATGGAAGCCTCTTCCGCCAGGCGTTGAAGCTTGCAAGAGCAGCTGGAGCCGTAGTGGGAGCTAGACTAGAGGCATTGCTCTCCTCCCCAGAAGAGAGGTGTAGATTGAGTTAATGAAGGGGACAGAAAAGAAGAAACGTCTGTAGTACAGCTAGTCCCCGACTTACGACCACAATTGAACATGTTGAATGCATTTCTGTTGCTAAGTGAAACATCTGTTAAGTGACTTTTGCCCCATTTTATTACCTTTCTTGCCAGGGTTGTTAAGTGAATCACTGCAGTTAAATTAGTAACACGGTTGTTAAGTGAATCCGGCTTCCTCATTGACTTTGCTTGTCTGAATGTCACAAAAGGGGATCGCACAACCCCAGGACACTGTAACAGTCTTAAATATGAATCAGTTGCCAAGCGTCTGGATTTTAATC
>NW_015387604.1:436975-438080 GCF_001527695.2 Protobothrops mucrosquamatus
CAGGAGGGACTCCACGCCGTCTATCTGAGGCACAGTGGTCTCCCTAGGACAAAGGCTCTCCCTTATAATGACCGCTACCCCCCCGCCCCTACCCCGGGTCCTCGGCCGATGAAATGCCTGAAAACCCGGCGGGCAGATGTCCACCAGAGGCACTCCTCCTTCCACGCCCAGCCAGGTCTCAGTGATACCTGCCAGGTCCAGTTGCTTTCCCCCCCATTTTAAATCATTCAACCTATGGGGGGAAGAGAAGATACATGTATCTTCATACGTGTATAGGGCATGGCACCATCATTCCCAGTTATAGAATCAAAAGGGGAGCAGAGGCCTGGCAGGAAGATAAGCTTGCCTGGTTTTCTGAAGTTGAGGTATCTGTTTTTCAGTTTTATTTATTTATATTTTGTATTTCTAAAATGCCCATCTCCCTCAAAGAAGGGCTCTGGGCAGTGTACAGGAAAATATCAGCATATAAAACATACAATTAACATTAAAATATTAAAATTAAGATTAAAATGTTAAAAATTATAACATTATATAAAAAAATCAAATTAGATGTAAGTTGATAATATACCTGGCCCCCTGCTATGTGTCAACGGCCCTGCCCGAGCTGGCCGACGTGATAGCTGGCCGACGTGATAGCCGGGGTGGCGGTTGGGACCCCCAGACTTATAGTTATGGGGGATCTCAACCTGCCATCGGCGGGTGAAACATCGGCGGTGGCTCGGGAGTTCATGGCCTCCATGACGACCATGGACTTGACCCAATTAGTTCATGCCCCCACTCACACGGGAGGACACACACTAGATCTAATTTTTGTCTCTGGCCAGTGGCAGAATGATCTGGAAATGGGGGAGATAAATATAGAGCCCTTGTCATGGTCAGATCACGCACTCCTTAGGATGGACTTCTGGACCGCTTCCCCCCGCCGCAGGGAGACGGAACCGCCTAGATGGTTCCGTCCCAGGCGCCTGATGGACCCGGAGAGGTTTCTGACGGAGCTTGGGCCATATCCGGAGGATCTAGGTCACGACTCGGCGGAAGATCAGGCTGCGGCCTGGGATGTGGCTGCAGCCGCAGCACTGGACCGAGTCGTGCCGTTGCGGCCTCT
>NW_015387604.1:439315-445630 GCF_001527695.2 Protobothrops mucrosquamatus
TAGGATAATTTTTAAGAGGGGTTTTTTAGAGGGTTTTTAATTACTTTTTAATTAGACAATTTAAATATTTCATTTTAATTAATTTTAACTTGTGATTGTTAGTGGTGTTTTTAATTGATTGTCAGCCGCCCTGAGTCCGCAAGGAGAAGGGCGGGATATAAATTCAAATAATAAATAAATAAATAAATAATAAATAAGTGCCAATGCAGCTCTTGGAACTACTTGCTCTCAGTTGTGTAAAACATGGTGTGGTTTGAGGAAAGACAAGTAAAAACTGCCATCTGCTTTTAAACTGTGCAGATCTCTGCAGAGTTCCCAATGCAAAATAGATTGAATTTTTCTCCAGGATTCATTTGTGGGGACTGATGGGGACTGGTAGCTTGGTGAAAAGACATTTACTTTGAAATACATATTTTGTTGGGGGGGGTGTCCTTCATTTGTCCCATTGAGAATAAGCCATTAAGCAGAGAGGAATTTTTTGTAACTACATTTGTCACAATTAAGCAATGATTTGAGTGAGAAAAGAATAAGATCTCTAGGCCCTTTCAAACCTGGCAACACACTTGCTTCAGAACCAAATTAACTGAGCAATGGATGCAACATCAGGCAAAGAAGAATATTCATAATAAACTTATAGTTTGTCCCTATATATGTATATGTATGTACGTATTTATTCTTATAGATGCCCAACTCAATGACTTTTGGTGGCTTACAATTCAAATGCATGGTTTACTCAGTAGTTAAATCTTCTTGGAACTAGATTGAGTCTATGTATCATTCAAAACTAATCAGTGCAAATGAGGATTTCGCTAGTTTATAGTTGCTGGACCTGTAAACAAAACCCCTGCATTTACTAGACTGCAACTGACTTCAAAACTTCCTGGAAGTATTTCTCTACAGTACACTGAATGCTGCACTAAAATAATTTTATAATTTATCATCATTTTATAATAAAATTAGTGTGCACTAAAATAGTCTAAATGAAAGTATTTTTTTTAGCATTATGGAGTCCATTTTTTAGACTAAGGTTTAGTCTAGAACAGAGGTCTCCAACCTTTCCGGACTCGCAGACCGGAGGGAAGGAGAACAGCTTCAAAATTGGCATGTGCACACGGGGTCATGCACCTCGGGGTGCCTAGTGGCCCGTTCACGCATGTGCAAACAGGCTGCGCAACCCACTCAGGCTAGCAGCCCCCTTCGTGCATACGCAAACGGGCCGCGGACACTCGCTTCGCACTAGTGTCCCCGTTCATGCCCACGCATGTGCAAATGGGGCCCTGGGTGGTAGTGTGAGTGAGGAGGAATGCGTGCCCATGCATGTGCACACTGGCCAGCCATTTTTGTAGCCCGCTGGTCAAGAGCCCGCAGTCTGGTCCTGGGCCACAGCCCATAGGTTGGGGACCCCTGGTCTAGAACAGGGGCACCTGGCAGGTGGTATGCGGCCCTGCCCAGCCTAGCTAAGTGTAGTGTGGGAGGGAACAAGCCAAAGTGGCGCAACGCAGGACTTGCCATGAGAGAGTCATCCGGAGCTGCAGGGCTGCTGGGGCGAGACAAAGGCCCCAGGATCAGCACTTCTGGCACACCCAGAAGAAGGAGGAGGAGGAGGGGGCGGAGACAGGTGTGGCTATAAAAGGAGGCAGTTTTGGAGGGAGAGGGAGAGAAAAAAAGATGCCAGAGAAAAAGGCAGAAGAGAAAAGGCTTTTCTCAGAGAAGGTGTGTGTGTGAGAGAGAGAGACAGACAGAGGAAAGGCTTTTGGAGGAATGTGTGCATGAGAATGGGAAGGATATTGGAGGAACGTGTGTGTGAGAATCGGGAGGATATTGGAGGGACATGTGTGAGAATGGGAAGGATTTGGAGGAACGTGTGCATGAGAATGGGGAGAATTTTGGAGGAACGTGTGCATGAGAATGGGGAGGATTTTGGAGAGATGTGTGCATGAGAAAGAGAGAAAAGGCTTTTTGTGAGAGAAGCCTTGAGGAGAAAGGGAGAAGAGAAGGAAGGAGATGGGAATGAGAAAGAAGGAAGGAGGGAGGGAAGGAGCCCCTCCACTAAAGACCCCAGATCCCCCCCACAGGCGCCCCCCCACCTGAGCGGCAAAGAGCTGGCCACACAGCCCCACTCCCCCCCACAGTAACCACAATGCTGATGCAGCCCTCAATGAAATCAAGTTCGACATCCCCCTCCCGATATAAAAAGATGAGTGGGGGGGGGGAGAGGAGAGGATATAAAAGGAGGAGGGGGAAAGAGAGGAGAGGATATAAAAGGAGAAGGAGAGAAGAGGATATAAAAGGAGAAGGGGTGAGAAATTTGTTAAATGAGTTTTGCCCACTTTACAACTTTTCTTGCCATATTTGTTAAGTGAATCACTGCAGTTGTTAAATTAGTAACATGGTTGTTAAGTGAATCTGGTTTCCCCATTGACTTTGCTTGTCAAAAGGTTGCAAAAGGGGATCACATAACCCTGGGACACTGACATCATAAATATGAATCAGTTGCCAAGCATGCAAATGTAAATAACGTGACCCTGAGGATGCTCATAAGTGTGAAAAATGGTCATAAGTCACTTTTTTCAGTGCCATTGTAACTTCAAACAGTCACTAAGCAAACTGTTGTAAGTTGAGTACTTTTATCACTTTTTCCTTTTTTTTTTTTTTTTTTTGGTCATCAAGTTTTTGACACCTTGCTAGGCGACTGATGATACTTGAATATTGCCAATCCTAAAAGTGGTACAATCTGTGAAAAGGTTGAAAAGCCCTGGTCTAGAAGATAACAGCTACAAAATTAATTGAATAACTGCAGTCCAAATATTATTAAACCTTTGTCTAAAGGTTTCATATAACTTACTGTATGAAATGGCATTAGCATGCATAAGAATGCTTTTTATCAAATTTTAAGTTCCAGTTGGGAAGATAGAGGTTTGACTTTAGACAAATCCATGTAAATGAACTCACACATTGATTTCACCTCCTTTCCCTTTTATATATTAAATGCATCTGAATGTAGTTGGATAGGAGCTACTCTATAAATACCGTCCTATAATAAGAACAATCAGGCCTGTTATGATATTAAACATTCTATTAAACCTTAATTTCTCTTCTGCATACGCAAGCACATTTTTTTATCTTCCATTTTCAATATAATAATCATATATTAATGAAAACAAGTGCAGAAGTAAATCAGCAAGAATAATATAAAGAACATTATGATCTGGCAACACAAATGCTTTCAGAACCAAATTAACTGAGAAATGAATGCTGCATGCAGCAGGCAAAGAAGAAAATTCATAATAAACTGTTAAATATTGTACATATGAAAGTCTTCTATAGCTGAGTTTGTCCCAAAAGCAGTATATGAGCTTCTTGACTGAATAGGGATATGGGGCAGAGTCATCATGCAAGCTGGCCACGCCACGTTGTCTGAAGGCAAGGGGAGGACTTTCAAGGCTCTAAACAGTTCCATGGCCGCATGCTCCTGTGTGTGCTCCAAGCAAGACTAAAGAGCCATGTTTTCACATCTTTCTGAAAAGTTAGGACAGAGGTCTCCAACATTTCCAGGGTGGGGGACTGGAGGGAAGGAGAGCAGCTTAAAAATTGGTGCATGGGTGTGCACGGGGCACACACCCTGGCACGGCACTAGCAGCCCCATTTGTGCATGCGGCATGCGCTGGTGGTGTGCACATGCACAAACAGCCACACACCCCATGGCGGCTAGCGGCCCATTCGCACATGCACAAACGGGCCATGCAACCCACCTGGGCTATTGGCCTCCTTCATGCATGCACAGACGGGCCGTGGACACTCATCTAGTGCTAGCGTCTCCATTTGCACTCACGTGCATGCGCAAATGAGCCATGGGCGCATGCGTGAGGGGGGAAATGCGTGCCCATGCGTGCGCACACCGGCCAGCCATTTCCGTGGCCCGCTGGCCAAGAGCCCACGGCCCGGTCCCAGGGCGTGGCCCATAGGCTGGGGACCCCTGGGCTAGGACCTTGTCAGTTGGAGTTCTTTAGCAGATGGGGTCTGTAACATACCTTCCCTGCCTGACCGGGTGGGAGGGACTGATGAAATTCAATGAAGAATGTTCCATAGGTAACATGCCATGCTTTAAAAGTCATAACCAACATCTTGAATTGGACCAGGAAACAAACTGGCATGCAGTGAAGCTTATGCAGCAAACATGTTACACGCACTGTTCTTTGGGCACCCACCCACAAGGCTGCATTCTGTACTAGCTGAAGCTTCCTTATACTTTTCAGGGGTACCCCGTGTAGAGTGTATTGCAACAGTCCAAATAGGAGGTGACCAGGGAATGAGTGACCAAGTGACATATCCAGGAAAGGATTTACATAGAAACATAGACAAGTGATGCCAGAAAAAGACCTAGTAGGCCATCAAGTCTGTTGTTTGAGTTTTTGTTTTCTTTTATTTATTATTTTTTATATTTTTAGGTTTTTACTTTTTAATTTTGAACAACCTGTCTCCAGAAGCTGTGAATACTCCAACATTGGAAGTTTTTAAGAAGAGACTGGACAGCCATTTGTCTGAAATGGTATAGTACCGTATATTCCTTCTTTGTGATTCTGCATACTGAATAGTAAAACTGTGAATAATGAGGGCCTGATTATACAAAAAAGACTCTTGCCCCATGGGTATGAATGATGAACTACTCCATTAAAAATTACGCTATGCCAGTGTCAGCCTTACATCAGCAAAATGAGTAGGTACAAAAAAAAATGTAGAGATGTTTAGCATTCAGATGGAGCTATGGTGTTAACTTAATGCCAAAATTTCTTTGCACCAGGACATACTTTGGATGGGATCATGGTCAGCAGCAACACCTCTCTTTGGCATCAGAAATTTTGATGTTCCTCAACAATATCATTGCTGATATTACCATCAAAGGGATCTAACATTTATACAGGGGTTTTACTCATCTGAATTATTTCTCACAATTCAGAGGGAAATTTGAATTTAAATATTTTGGGAAAACCTTACTAAACTTCATTTAGCAGGTCTGGAGATCTTGAAGCACCCAGATTTCAGAGGGATTCATTATAGAAGTTTACATAAAAATAATCATGTTGAGATAGTCATGGCTTCTGGGAAACAAGCAGATAACCTTGAAGGATATTGGAATCTGTCTTGCATTTACTGGAATTTTTTTTTTGGAACTGCATGTTGAACGCATTGTTTTCTCGTGAATATATATTTAGAGCCCAGCATTTGAAGTGATGTAGGGGATAACACATTGTTGTTTTTTTTTGTAATACCAGGCATGTGACACATTTGAAGAGGTGGAATAATGATCATGAAGTCACTAGGAAATGGATGGTTATGTGTGAACCAATATTGTGTCATAAAAGCAGTATTCAATTTTCTGTTATTTAGCAACAACCTTTTCCTTTAAGAAACAAATATTCCAACCTTAGAATCCAAGTGGTAAGTAGTTGTGGTACCATATTAGCTTTGGAGATGCTTTGTATAGTTTGGGCCAGATTTGCTCTTCTATCTTAACCTAGCTCACAGAGTTGTTTGGGAATAAAAGACAAGGAAAAGAGGGTCATGTGGACAGCAATTTGGAGGAGAAGTAGGATACGTATGTAATAAATAAAAATTATAATTTATCGCTATAATCTGTTCAAGGAAAGGGAAATAATCAATTTTGAATTGACGAGTAAATCAAGGTGCATTTATTGATTGATTTTAAAGATTTATATCCTATTTTATACTTTGTCTCCAAGTAGCTTGTATTGCTTTTTAAAATCGAGAGCGTTGACTGAGGCAAGGTTAGGGCTTCCATGGAAACATATAATCCCCATTCCTAAATTCCTCTCCTAGACATCTGCAGGAAAACAGTCAGGTTTGGCTGATGCAGTTTCTAGCATTTTCCATATTGTTTTACCATATCCACCTGTGGTTATTATCAAGTCACTGGAGGATATATCCAGAGCCCTAAAAAAGAACTGCAAGGGATTGCCTAAATCAGAACATCCAGTTTCCTCCTTGTTGATTTTAAACATCTCATGTCCCTCTGCAGCTGTTGTCATTATCTTTGTTTTCCTGGTGTTAAGACTCTGTCCTACTTTTTTCACTTTCATCCTTGATTTTTCAGATCATTTTTTCCAGGTCTTCCTTATTTTCAGCCAATAGTGTTGTATCATCTGTGTACCTCAAATTATTTATGGTTCTACCTCCAATCTTCTCTCCAACACCAGGCAGTTCCAGATCTAATTTCCACATGATCACTTCAGAATACAGACTGAACAAAAACTGATTCTGAACCAATCTGGGTCGCCATAAAAAGTTCTCACTGTT
>NW_015387604.1:445644-451264 GCF_001527695.2 Protobothrops mucrosquamatus
CTGATTCTGAACCAATCTGGGTCGCCATAAAAAGTTCTCACTGTTGTCTCCTGATCAGTGTACAGTCATCTAATGAGTCTGATCTGGGGGTTTGGGTCATCAAGATCATGCAAAGCTGCCCATAGCTTGTTTGTGTCCTACACAATCAAAAACTTTTCTATAATCAATATAGCACGTATAAAGATCCTTTTGATGTTCATGTGCTTTTTCCATAATCCATCTAATATTGGCAATGTGATCTCGAGTGCCGCGCCCCTTTCTAAAGCCAGCTTGTATATCAAGTAACTGTTGATCAATGACATTCTCTGTAGCCTCTGTTTAATGATTTTTAATAAAATCTTGCTTGCATGAGAAATTAATGCAATCATGCGGTAGTTGGAGCTGTCTCTGGCATCACCTTTCCTTACTAATGGGATAAAAACAGATTGTCATGGTTCCGGCAGATGAAACTCTTCAAAAGAACTTCGAGGCTTTGTTTACCTTAAAGGATCTTTTATTTGAGTAACATAGCATCGGCACTGCATAATTGAAGCCAAAAACTGAATTCCCTTCCCCTGGACACATAGTCTCAAAGCACAATTCCCTCCTCCAATTAATAGTCATAAATCACATTCCCCAATTAGCTTGAAGCATGGGCTTCATCTCCAGCTCTCCAGCCCGCCAATTCTTTATCAGCTCTGGGCTCAATAACCTTGATTCTCATGCTAAGTTTAGTGTTGTTATGTCCAGTTGGACTCTCATTCACATCCCCCCTCCCAGTATCATCTAACTCTAAAAGCAAAAGGAAGAAAGATGGCTACATTTCCATCTATTGTCAATGCAAAAGCATCCGATGTTAGCAGCATTGAAACAGATCTTTTCCAGTCCTGAGACCATTGACATGTAGTCCATATCTCTTGACACAGGGCAGTGATGATGTCAACTGGCACTAGTCTTAATAATTCCACAGGTATTCCATCAATACCTGGGCCCTTCCAGTTCAGCAATTTCCCCATGGCCCATTCTGCTTCTTCTTTCAAGTTGTTTGGTTCTTTATTAATTGGGCTGTCGTCGTTAATACAAATATAAATAAACAGGTAGGGGTATAGAGAAATGTTAGAACAGTGCTTTCACCAGAAGTATATAAATGTTCCTAATTTATTTATGTATTATATTTCTATGGTCCCCCTTCTCAGCAAGTGATTTTGGGTGGCAAACAGAATAAAATGGAAACAGTCACAAGCATTATAAAAAATAAAATACAAACCAGCCGAGTAACATCAAACCTCAAACCCAAGAGCCATGGTGGTGCATTAGTTAGAATGCAGTATTGCAGGCTAACTCTGCTGGCTGCCAGCAGTTTGATTCTGATTGGCTCAAGGTGGACTCAGCCTTCCATCCTTCTGAGTTCAGTAAAACGAGGACCCAGATTATTGGGGCCAATGTGCTCACTCTGTAAACCGCCCAGAGAGAGTTGTAAAGCACTATGGGGTGATATAAAAGTCTAAGTGCTATTGCTATTGCTAAATCACACATACAACTAAGAAGTGGGTCCCTGCATATACTCAGGGCCTAAGCCTGGGCCCAGAGTTGGGTCTTTAAGGCCTTATGAAAAGCCAATGCCCAGATTGCTTGATTGGATCAAACAGATAGAAACAACTGGGTGGAAATGGTCCCTCAAGTAACCCAGTCCTAAGCCATGAAAAGCTTTAAAGGCAACAACCAGTAACTTGAATTATCCTCACAAGCACCCTGGCAATTGCTGCAAAAACTGCTGGGTGGACAAAGAAAAACAGAAAATGTGTTTAGTTTTTTAAAAAGAGAGCCATCCATGTTGATTTTTTTTCTAGGAAGTTATAGAAATACAATGAATGAAATTTGCTGTCTCCGGGTTAAGTTCTCTTTATTTGCATATATTACAGAAAAAGCTATAACTTTGTCTTTATGCAATGTCATTTGGAACCCTTGAAACCCCTTGTGGACAAAAGGGCACAAAACAGAGTTAGCTGGTTCCTCCTGAATTAGTTTTACTTGTCACAATCATTTGCAAGAGTGCTACCAGCATTTCCCGTTGACTCTGAAGCATTGCTTTCTTTTAATCCATAATTGTATATAGCTGCAGATCAAAAAGCAGTTATAATTTACATCCTATTCTTGCAACTGCTATCCTAAGCTTCTTTCTAAGGCCCAATGTGAAGCTGTTTGATTACAAGAAAACAGAGTTATGAGCTGCTATCAAGTGCCCTTATTGATACTTGACAGCGTGAATTCTCCTTTATTGGAATAATTACCAGCGAGTTAAGAATTGGTAATATCATTTGTGTTCTATTTACGCCTTTGAGATGAGAAGCAATCACACATTGGCATTGCTATTTGATGACTTCATTTCATTGCAAACGTGTTGCTCTAGAATTGAGAGATAAATAAAGGAGTTATAAGCCAAACTGTAAATTAGGTGCACTGCAAGGAGAAGATGAGACCCTGCCTTATAACAAACCAATACAAGATAAAAGCAATGCAATTAGTGAGAGCAAGAAACACTCAACGATGCATATTATATAAGGAACATAAAATTGTACATCATCTGCTGGTCTTCCAATTTACAGCAAACCAGACAGCTGAAACCTGGAGCTGAAATTATAAGAGATGAACCCAGGTCTCACACCTACATGACACACCAACTTGGTTGTATGCAATTTGTCACATAAAATTTCAACAAGTGTTTTGCCTTAAATGAGTGGAAACAATAAATGCTTTCCTGTCATTTACCTGCTGAACTTGGATTTCTTTTAAGAGATAAATACATTGTTTGCAGGGTAAACTGACTGATTCTGCATCCATTTTATTTTGCACACTGTATTCTGAGTTATCAGAGCCACTAAGAAGACAGCAAATCAGATAGAAACATCTGCTAGTGGGTAGTAGATTGACAGGGTCAATTCTGCCACACAGGAGCACAGCCTGAGATCTTGGGTTGCATATAGGCTCCCTTGAAACAGGGTCCTCCAAAAATAACCCCCAACTATAATTTTTTAACGTAACAGAACAATTAAAAACATATTAACGCCTGGTGTTTTACCAAAAGAGCAATTAACAAGCATATTGATCTAGATCCAGCATATGAATATGTAAGAAACCAGCCCATCCGAACAACCAGTCAACAAGAGATCCAATCAGCTGCTCAGAATTTAAATATAGCTCCAAACGAACAACCAATCACACGACCAAGTGACCACAGTGGCACACAAGACATTTATAAGCTAAGAAAAATAGGACAAGAAAATCTCATGATGATGTTACCTAGTCTGGTAACGAAACGTTCAGAAACTAAATTGAAACAAGCTTGGAGAGGAAACCACTGCCAAAATCTAAAACCCGAGCTACGAGTATTTTATATTGTTTTAAATTTTGAACTTCTATTCAGTTGTGTCTCAGAAACTGTCTGGAGAAATCCCTGTAGTTTTCCTTGGCAAAGGTTTTTCAGAAGTGGTTTGCCATTACCTCTTTCCTTAGGCTGAGAGAAAATGTATCTTTGTATCTAAAGCAGGACTAGAACTCATGGTCTTCTGGTTTCTAGCCTGATACCTTAAACCAGGGGTCCCCAACCTATGGGCCGTGGCCCGGTAGCGGGCCACGGACTCTTGGCCAGTGGGCTGCAGAAATGGCTGGCCAGGGCACGCATGCGTGGGTGTGTATTCCCCCCACTCGCACTAGTGCCCACAGCCCTGTTTGTGCATGCACGTGGGCACGAATGGGAATGCTAGTGTGGGGGGCATGCATGGCCCATTTTTGCATGTGAGAATGGGCTGCTAGCGTAGGGTGTGTGCATGGCCCATTTGCACATGTACGAACAGGCCCTACCCACCGCAGTGGTGCACAGCTATTCGCACATGCGTGTGACACCATTGTATGCCACATGCGTGAATGCAGCCGCTAGTACTGCGCCAGTGGGTGTGGCCCTGTTTGTGTGCGTGCATGCACACACACACGCAGTAATTTGGAAGCTGCTCTCTCCTCCAGGCCGCGAGCCCAGAAAAGTTGGAGAACTCTGCCTTAACCATTATACCAAACTGGCTTTCATAATTTGATTTTAACATATATTGAAATTCAGAAAAATAAATTGGCTTCACCAATTCTTTGTTCTTGCTCTGAAATCCACCTATTTGACATGGTACAGAAAGTCAAGTATAGTCCTTAACTGAAAAAAATAGAGCACCACTGGTTCATAGCATCTGGAAATTTCTGCAAAATGCCAGCAATATTCCTCACCCTCTGTGGTAAAAAAATGAAGCTCTCCTTGTATATGTATGTTTTCCAGCAAATGCCTCTTTTCTCAAATTGAATAATAAAAGAACTAGGCACCCATGTTAATCAGACTTTATTTTACTCTGTTTGTTTTCTTCTGAAGTTAGTATTCCCCTAATAAAATTAACAGCAAAAAAAGGTTGTTCTCTGTGGTAACCAAAGCAGAAGTGGCTATAGAGTCTTAGAGTCCTGTAACTGGATGAGTGGAGAGATGCTAGAAGAGAACAACTGAAACTCAGTTGGTTGCCAACCCTCCAAAAAAAGGAAAAAACAAAGTTCTTACCCCATTTTTCCAGTGGAAAACACCATTGTCCTTTGATCTGGTTTCAGCCTGTTTCAGCAGCAGGCTGTGCCCATCCGCTAGTAGTATTCTGAGATTGTAAAAGAGGTACATATTGGAATCAAATGCTTGACTGTGGAGTTCACATTTTGAATGTGGATTGCCCATTTCCACTCTAGAAAGGCCAGAGAAAGTTGGGTAGTTGATGAATCAATTCAGATGATTCCCACATTATGGGTTACCAGTCCCTAGTTTAGAATTTAATAATGCACTTTCCCTTTGCCTTAAAGAGTCCATACTGAATTCTTAAAGGTACCGATGTACACATTTCAAAATCAAGAAAGTTGTCATCATAAAACATGACATAGTTCTGCATAAAATTTGCATACGTTCATACAGTACAGACAGGTGCAACTTTAGAAATTCCTAGAGTAATTTCAGTAGAAATAAAGACATAATAAGTTCAGGTTCTAACTAGCTATTTACAGTTTTTCTAGTTTAAACATGAACTTGATATCTGTCTGAAAAATAGAACACATGGTCACGATGCACACTCTTCCTCGGAAGATTAATGCACATTCAAGGCTTGGGGATTTCTGGGATGGTTATTATCATCTGATGATCTCCATGATCATTGCCATGTTGTTTGAGCCACAATAAAAACTAACGATGGAGCCTTTAAGTGAAGTGTGAAATTTAGATGTCTTACTTTATTCTGTACTAGCTGAGACATTTCTTCTGCAACAGATTTTAAATGCAGCTGTACCTGTTTATGCTTGCAATACATAGTTTTGTATCAATGAAAGAAGCAGAGATGTCTTTTGCATACCAGCTAGAAGATCTTCCATTGATAAAAAGCAGGGGAGCAAATCTGAACAAAAGATTTAAAGAAACAAAGCAGTAATGGATATCTGGTTGGTAAAATAATGGAGTCACTATACAGAGTTCTGATCCAATTTTCTCAAAATGTTTCTAAGACATAGTTTTGGCCATGGTGATTGAGAATCCTGGGAGCAATGGAGGACAATACATTGAGGTGGGCAAATCTTATTTTCA
>NW_015387604.1:451357-459577 GCF_001527695.2 Protobothrops mucrosquamatus
GCAGGGGAGCAAATCTGAACAAAAGATTTAAAGAAACAAAGCAGTAATGGATATCTGGTTGGTAAAATAATGGAGTCACTATACAGAGTTCTGATCCAATTTTCTCAAAATGTTTCTAAGACATAGTTTTGGCCATGGTGATTGAGAATCCTGGGAGCAATGGAGGACAATACATTGAGGTGGGCAAATCTTATTTTCAGCAAGCTTATACCATGTTTTCCCGAAAATAAGACCCAGTCTTATACTTTTTTTGCCCCCCAAAAAGGTGGATGTCTTTTTTTTTTTACTCACCTCATGGCAGCGGCACCAACAGCCCCATCCAGCAGGAGGCTGCGTGGCTTGCCAAGCTGTGCCACCGCCATGAGGCGAGGCAGGTGGGGGAGGGGGCGGAGCGCCCCCGAATGAAGATCTGACGGAGACTAGAAGCTCTGTCTGTTTGCGAATGCAGCGCTTTGAAATGGAGAGATTAGGTCCATCTCCAAGCGCCCCATTCTCAAGCAGATGGAGCTTCTAGTCTCTGTCAGATCTCTGTTCGGGGGGAAAGTATTTGGGAGCCGATAGGAACGAAGTGATTCACTCACTTCCCCGCCTCTGCCTCCGGTCGCAGATGGAGGGGCCGGTGGGCTACCGGCTACAGCTGCTGCCAGACACTGTCGGCCTCTGTGTGCTCATTGCCACTTGTGCTGGTCATGCCCACTCCCCCAGGCTTATTTTTGGGGTAGTACTTATATTAGGCCTACCCCCCCAAAAAACAGGCTAGGGCTTATTTTCAGGGTGGGTCTTATTTTGACATTGTAGGGCAAACTTATACTGATCAGTTTTTAAATGATCTGATCCTGGATATTCCTATTTATAACTATCCACAAAACTATGGTTCTTCTATGGAATTCATTGTTATTTAATGTTTGACTTGATGGTTATTAAGTATCTTCTGACTTTAAAATAAATGTAATTTGAAAGGAAATAAAGTATTCAGAGAAACAAAACCCAATGTTTACGTACAACCATATCTCACCTTTCTAGTATATTCACACCCTATGGGATAATTAAAATGAATAAAAAAGTAAAATGATTTGATATAAAGCAAAACAAAGCAAAATAATTGCAAATATAGTCTAACAACAGTAAGTAGGTACTGTGGATTACATATTATTTATTTGTGTATTATTTTTATATCCTATCATAATCCCACAGGATTCTCAGTAGTTCATGCAAGTATAAAAATTAAAATGTCTACAATCAGAACTAAAAATAGGCCATTCCTAAAACAGGAAGAATAACCATAAAATTAATGCTGCCCTTAATATGAAGATTTTATCGTTTCATGAAAAATTACCAGAGAACATGCCAACCTGGCTTCAAGAGGTAGGGCAATCTCAGTTTGTGTAAAATGACTGAGAAGACTAACTCTTTTTTGCTTTGTTTCCCAATGTTTCCCATCACATCATTTCTGGTGTAATGGTACAAGCTTGTGAGAAAGACCTTGAGAAATGGAGCAAGGATAGGATGTCTAGCAATAGTCAGATAAGAGAGGCTGGTCTGATGCATGATGGGTGGAGAAAGAAACTCAGAAGGCATCCTCCCGAACTTCTCAGGCTGTTAAGGACACGGCAGGAAATTTGTACTTTCAGTCTTGCAAGGTTCTTTTAATGTAGCCTTATAACATATGCATAATTTGTTGCCGTTATTTTGAACTTTTGTAAGGGGTGCGAGAATATATCAGAAGCGTTCTAGGGGTGCGGGGTATAGAAAAGGTTGGGAGCTGCTGCCTTATAATAAAGTAGGGCTAGTTCATCTGGTCATGTTTCCTTTTGGTCTACCTGGGAAGGCTGATGTTTGGACACAGAGAAGTGTCACTTCATCAGATTTTGGGGTACACCCAGGTTGGTATGAGAGAAGGTGGTCCCTATGTTATCCTTTAGTATTACTCTATCCTTTTACTGTCTGAATTGATGAGGAGGTATCCCATTGATTTTATGTGAATTAAGGAATTCTGAGGGATCCTCAGGCAAAGGCAGAGAAAAGCAGAGAGACATGAACAACAGGTAAGAGATAAAAGGGCAAAGGACTTGGTAACAATAATGTACAGTTTATGTATGTTTGTGTCTGTCTGTCTGTCTGTCTGTCTGTCTGTCTATCTATCTATCTATCTATCTATCTATCTATCTATCTATCTATCTATCTATCTATCTATCTATCACAAGTTAAGAAATTTGTTACCAAGCCAGGCTACAAATAAGCAGCAGGTGACACTTGTAGAGCATCAGGAAACTGTTTATTGCTGTTGAGTCCAAATCAGCAAGCGAGCAGAGATGGACAGTGGTCACGCCATGACCATCCCTCACTACCCCTCTTAGAGATCTCTAATTCATAAATCTCAGCCAATCATGAATAGAAGTGAATGTAACTTTTAGGACAGTAATATTTGCTTCCCCTCTTCCTTGAGAAGATTCTGTCAGTCAGTACAATTACTGTCTATACAATTCTCAAAATTCTCAGAATTAACCACAACATAAACAGAAATGGACTTACTACTAGCCACAATGCATAAGTCATTGGTTATCTTTCCTATGCTACTTTCTGTCTTCTGCTCATTTATCTATAATACCGAAACTAGTTCAGATAAAATGACATTACTATTACTCAATCTTTTTAGCTTCACACTTTATTGCAAGCATATACAGAAAATATTTCAGAAGTATCCAGCACCATGAATTTGCTGGATAGGAAAATGTATCCAACAGAAATAGCATTCTGAACTGAATTCACTCTTCCTTCTAAATATCTGTGTTCAAAGTAGTAATATACCACTTTGATCTGGAAACAAAATAGGTTCTGTAGAGGCCTATCTCTAGCAAAACAAAGCCGTTGACCAGATTTTGAAGCACTTAAGAGTAGCTTGATTTTTTTTTTCTTCAGGTGAGGACAACTTTGAAGGAAATTACTTCAATGGGGCCAGTGGGAGTGGGATAGAGAGTGGTTAGAATAGTTGCTCCGGTAGGAAAAACAGCCCTTAGCAGAATTAAGCAGAATTCCAGTTGAAATACTACATCTTGTGGAAAGGAAAAGAAGTGCTCTTCATTTATTCTTTCTTGTGTGACTTCCAAACAGACCATAAACTCTGGGGCCAGTTGTGGGGAATGCAGTGGGATTGGTGGGGAAACAACCAACATCCTTTACTCACTTCCAGCCAAGTATTGGGCCTGGTTGACACTGTATAAATATTTTTTTAAAATTAAGTAACAGTATAGTCATATAACTTCTGCATGTATTTGTAATGGGTCAGGTGCACTTATCCTTCTCTACAAAGTTGTTTGAATAATTACTAGTGACCAAAAAATATATACAGTATATGCTATAATGCTTCCAATTGCTCTTCATCATTTTGAAACCATATTTCCTGCGTATTTTCCCAGTTTCTTTCAAGTGTGTTCTTCAAATCTGCAGCTGCTTGGCAAATTCTCATTCATTTGGTTCTTTTTATTGTTACTTCTAGGATGTGGCCAATTTAGTTTAATTTAAATTACTAATCTTTCCATCCAGAAAAGTATATTTGCAATCTCTTGTCCGGTATTCAAGCTTATTCATATTGGATTCCAGTCTTCCAAAACTTGAATTGAACTTCAGAGATTTGTATATTAACTGTAAAAGACTTTATAGTCCAGTAAGATACATTTTCGTTTAATAGATAAGCTTCATTTATTTTAATTAACAAAAGTCATTGTAAAGTTTTAGATGCTTTTAATGATTGCTGTATTTGTTTATGATTTTCATTTTCTATTTCTTTAGAAGTAGAAGTACAAATAGCAACAGCAGCAATAACAGAGGTGCTGTCTAACCTAATTCTCTGGCCCCCATTTTTTCTAATTTGTGCAATATTGATATCTCATCTGGTTAATTTTTTGCCAATGAAGTACTTCAAAGTGACCTTTTCTTTCTAGTCAATAATGGATTTTAAAATGACCTTGGCCCAAATTTAGAACAGTCTTGTCAATGTCCAAACCTACTGTACCTGTGTTTTAATTAATTTATTGTCAGTGGTTGCAAATTGCCAGATAATCAGAATATATTTTCATGATTTCTTGAATAAATTAGTCCATCAGAGAGCAGTCAAAGGAAGGCAAGAAAGTCCTTTTACAGCTCAAGCTCTGCCATCATTAACTGGTTCTCTTTGACTTTAACCTTCTTATACTTCTTTCTTTTCTTTCTTTCAGGAGAATAAGAGTGAACATTCAGAATCATTTTGTTATCTTTTTTCCCAGAGTAGGGGAAACAGGTGTTTTTTATATATAAAAGCTAGATGTGGAAATATGCAAAAGACCTAGATTGATATTAAAAAGCAAGCGTAAAGGTGATTTGTCTTGAAAGCTCAGCAACTAATTTGTGAAATGGTGTATTTGAATAACAGCTCTCACTTTCTATTTATGAAGATTACACTTCTTTTGCATTTCATTAACATTGCTTTCATTCTGGACACGATGGCATATGCATTCATCAATGCCATTAGTTCCGATAGATCTCCTTCTTGGTTTTTCTGTTTCTGGATTCTATCTCTACCTGTTTTGCAGTGGGTTTTTGTTTTTGGTATTGGAAGAATAAAAAGTCTAGTACTATAAAAGAACAAAAAATCATTTTAGCTACAGCATACCTTTTTGTTTTCTTAACATGAATCATTTAATAATAGTTTTATTATAAAACTTTCTTATAACTATACTTAGTGTGTCTGATAAAATAAAATCTGCCATTAGTCTTTGATTTGCCCTAAGGCAGTTTTGTGTTGTTTTTTTGCAAGAACACTACTACTATCAAACTAACTTTCACTGTAACTAAGTCCTTCCATATTGCTGCCGGTTGTCCTCTTCTTCTCATTCCTTCTAACTTTCACAACATTAGAGCCTTTTTGAGAGAGCTACCATCCCCGAAAATAAGAGTGGGTCTTTTTTTTTTGGCCTCAAAAAGAGGCACCAGGTCTTATTTTGGGGGGATGTCTTTTATACTCACCTCCAGCACCAACAGCCCCACCCAGCAGGTCCACTTCTTCTGACCGAAGGAACAGCTGCATTCTGCAGCTGCATTCGAGTCTGCATTTTACAGTCAGACCTTTCCAGAAGGCCTATGTAGCTGAGTACCGAGCTATGGATTCAATCTGCAAAGATCTTGGAAAGGCCTGTGACTGAGAAATGCAGACCTGTTGGCAGAAGATGCCGCAGAAGAAGAGTTGGGCCAGCGAGGAGAGGCCTGGCTGCAAGGTAAGTGGGTGAGTGGCACTTGGGGCAGCTCCCTTCCCCCACCCTAGCTTGATTTTTAGGCATGTGCTTTGCCCCAAAACTAGGGTTTATTTTTGGGGTAGGACTTATATTAGGCCCACACCCAAAAATCAAGCTAGGGCTTATTTTCGGGATAGGCCTTACTTTCGGGGAAAACACGGTAGGTCTTCACTTAATGTATAGTATGAAAATTTTAGCCTAGTCATTTGTGCCATGAGTAAGAGCTTTAGATTGATTTATTTGATGAACCATTTGTCTGTTTTCTTGCCTATTCGTGGAATTTTCATGAATCTTCTCCAACCCCAAGTACTCTTTCTATCCTGCTACTTCAAAGTCCTCCTTTCACTTCCATAGAATATCACAAGGAATATTATTGTTTATATTATTCTGTTCTTGGTCAATAATAGACATGAAGGGTTCTGGAACAAAGGGAAATTGTTTTGTTGCTTTCTTGCTTTTTGTAATCAGCTTCTGATTACCAGAGAAATCTCATGCAAGCATGGGAAACATGTACATGGTTGGGATGTACTGAAGGAGGAAATAAGGGAATGTACAGGAATGATTGATGTCTTCCTTATGATGTAATGGCTCAGTTGTCTGATTTTCATTGGCTAACAAAGTTTATAAAGCGATGCTACTAACTTTCTAAGTTGTGGCACTTCTGGACGTAACTCTGCCAGCGTTCCAGATTGTTTGCCACCCAGCTGCTTAATTTGATCAAAAAAAGTTCTGCTTGATCAAAAAGTTTCTGCTTGGGTTATCTGATTAGATAGATGTGATATCTCAAGTTCAAGTAAGGGACTGGGACCTTACAGACACATCATAGCATTTAAATATTTTTTTCCCAAGACATTCATGGCTATTTCACCAAATGATAGTCCGTTGTATATTTCTTGACTACTTTTTCATTTACTATCGATAGTTGACCCTAAAAGACAGAAACTATGTGCAACTTTGATACTTCATTGTCAGTTCTAAGGCTGGTTGATTTATTTGTTGTTATTAGTTTAATTTTCTTTATATTTAATTTTAGTCCCATTTTTATTCTGCTCCTTGACTTTTATTACTTTATTACAAAATCCTTTGCATTTTATGCGTTTTCATCAGCATAGTTCATGTTATTGATGTTTCTCCCTTCAGTTTTAAAAACATGTTTTTCTTCTTTCAGTCCAACTTCCTTTAATATATATTTTGCATATTGGTTGAATTGATTGGGGAAAGTATACGGCTTCGAAGTCATTTTGTTTCACCATGTTCTGGCTGTATCATGACTTCCTGATCAGTATATAGTTTTTTTCTGAGATTTTCTGGGATTCCCATTTTTTTAATACCCAAATGTAAATGACTTCCAGAGTGATCAGCACAAGCTTTATTAATGGTAATATTTATAGGAGTAAATACACAATGTTCCTTGTGATATATTGGTATGTATGCTGTGTTCTGCCATGGCACATACGGATTACTGTTTGATATTCTTTGGCTTCCTCTATTATCCAGTCTGCATCAGCAATAGGATCTTATGTTCCTCATCCTTTCCCAAAGGCACCTGCCTTTTTTTTCCCATGCAGAGCTTTAATCTGCATTGGATGAACCTAAAAATTATTTTGGTAGCATGTGAAAATATGGACACTGTGCAATATTTTGCATGCTCTATTTAATCTCTTTTTTTAGAGTTGGAATGTAGACTGATCTTTTTCAGTCTGTTGCCCATTGTGTCATTTTCCAAATTTGCTGGCCTAGCTTGATTATAACCTGTACTGACTCTTCTTCTGTTGCTTGCCATATTTCAATGGGTATTGCATCAGTTCCTCCAATGTGATCAGAATGCTGGTGTAACTCCATCTTCAAGCCACAGAATCTATTAGTTAAAATCCAAATTTCCAAGAATTCCTGATCAAAAAGTAAAGCTCTAGTAATAAGACATTGGTTGCATTCAAGTGGTTTTCTTTTGCCCTAAGTCTCTAACAAAACCCCATTATGTTCACATGTAGCCTATATCAAATATTTTCAGAATACTTTTATTATTTGTTCTTTTTAGGTAGCATTATTATTATTAGCCTTGTTGACCTGGAAATAAGAACATCATGATACCTCTGCGCATGGAGTTATGGACAAGCAGCAATATATTTCCCCTAACCTTTCATCATTTAAAACTATTTGTTCAGTTTACGTTTCCAAGGAAGGAAGGAAGGAAGGAAGGAAGGAAGGAAGGAACGAAGGAAGGAAGGAAGGAAGGAAGGAAGGAAGGAATCAATTTACATGATCCAATATCTTTTGTATGTGTATTTATTTATTTAAAACATTTATATAGCTATCACTTTTATATTACATTGACATGTCTCTTTTGATTATTGGTGGAATAAGAGTGGAATATTTTATCATACTGTACTAGACTAGATTTTTTATCAAAATTATATTTAGTTAGTACATAAGAAATTAATCTCTTACAAGTTTCTAAATAAACTTCTATTTATAATTTCTAAGGGAGGAGTCATTTTGACATTTTGGCTTATGTTTTGGATTTAAGATGCTAACTGAATGTGAAGTTGCAAATGATATTTAAAATATTACACTGACATTTTACTTTAAGCAAAGATCACAAAAAAATTATTCTTATCTTGCAAGGGCAATGTCTCAGATTTTCCACCAATGATTATGCACGCCCCAGTTCAAATTTGGCTGTTGGCTATTCCATTCCATCTTGAGTAAACCTGACCTTCTTAATCCAGGAAATATTGTAGTTCAGTGATAGAGAGGGCTCTACTCGGTCTCCAGGGAACTTAGATCCCCAGGCCCGGGATCACCGGCTGATGCTATGCAATGCCAGGTCAGTGGTGAACAAAGCCCCCCTCATTCAAGATCTTATACAAGAGGGGGGTGCGGACCTGGCAGGTATCACCGAGACCTGGCTGGGCACGGAAGGGGGAGTACCCCTTGTTGACATCTGCCCGCC